>NW_028095989.1:0-1054 GCF_014824575.4 Sturnira hondurensis
TTGTTTATTGCTTTGTTTATGATAGCCATTCTCACCGGTGTAAAGTGGTATGTCATTGTGGTTTTCATTTGCATTTCTCTGATAGCAAGCGATATTGAGCATCTCTTCATGTGTCTCTGCATCCTCTGTATGTCCTCCTTGCAGAAGTCTCTGTTCAAGTCCTTTGCCCATTTTTAATTGGGTTAGTTGTCTTCTTAGAGTGAAGTCGTGTGAGTTCTTTGTATATTTTGGAGATTAAACCTTTGTCTGAGGTATCATTGGCAAATATGTTTTCCCATACAGTTGGTTGTCTTTTTATTTTAATGCTGTTTTCTTTAGCTGTGCAGAAGCTTTTTATTTTGATAAGATCCCATTTGTTTATTTTTTTCCTTCATATTTCTTGCTCTAGGGGAACATATCAGTAAAAATGTTGCTGCATGAAATATCTGATATTTACCTGCCAATGTTCTCCTCTAGGACTTTAATGGTGTCACGGCTTATATTGAAGCCTTTTATCCACTTTGAGTTTATTTTGGTGTATGGTGTAAGTTGGTGCTCAAGCGTCATTTTTTTGCATGTAACTGTCCAGTTCTCCCAACACCATTTGTTGAAGAGGCTATCTTTACCCCATTTTATGTTACTGCCCCCTTTGTCGACTGTAGGGAGTTGGGTTTATTAATTAATTGATAATTTATTGATTAATTTATTGATTAATTGATTAGTTGTGTTCATTATTAATTGACTGTAGGAAGTTGGGTTTATTTCTGAGTCCTCTATTCTGTTCCATTCGTATATGTGCCTGCTTTTATGCCGGTACAAGGCTGTTTTGACTACAGTTGCCTTGTAATACAGTTTGGTTTCAGGTATAGTGATCGCTCCTATTTTGCTCTTCTTCCTTAACATTGCAGCTGCTATTCGGGTCTTTTATGGTTCCATATAAATTTTTGAAGTGTTTTTTCTATGTCTGTGAAATATGCCATTGGTACTTTAATAGATATTGCATTGAATCTGTAAATTGCTTTAGGTAGTATGGACATTTTGATGATGTTAATTCTTCCAATGCATGAACACGGTA
>NW_028095990.1:0-937 GCF_014824575.4 Sturnira hondurensis
ACTAAGAAATTTTTCTAAAGAGAAAAGAGAGCTGTAGGATATAACACCCCTAGACCTGGCCCCCCCAAAAGAGCCACTCACTGACCAGCATTCCCCAGTGTGTCGCAAATGCCCGCTTCTGTGAAATGTGAGTGCCACCGCTCCCTCGTCCACAGTGGAAACTGACAGAGGCCTTTCCACTGTGGCCGCTGGAAACCCAGGGTCAGATCGGGGACCTGATGTTACAGTTCCTTGTTCTCCTAAAAGCAGAGTGGAACTAAACACTTCAAGTCAAACAGCTGTGTGCAGGTAGCTGGGCTACCCATATAGGAGGGGAATCCCCCCAAACACCCAGAACTTATTTATAAAAATTTATTCTTACGTGTTTGAACTTCAGTCACCGTCAAAGTCCTCTCCATTTGATACAATACAGCTATTGCGACATTTTTTCCGCTGCTCAACACAGTTTTTCAACTCATCAATTTTGGTGTCCTTTAGTGCTTCTGCTACTTTTTGTTTCTCCTTTTCTGCATCAGCAAAAGGTGTCCCTTTGAGGACTTTTTTAATCTTGGGAAACAAAAAAAATGTGGCAGAATTATTTTTTTTTTTTTGATCTGGGGATGAGATCGGGTGAATAGGGAGGGTGGGGCATGGGGTCATGCCATTTTTGGTCAGAAACTGCTGAACACTCAGTGGAGTGTGGGCAGGTGTACTTGTAAATCACCCATCATAAAATGGACAAATGCGTTGAAAGAGTCTGAAAAAAATTCACTGAAGCTGACATCATAAAATGGACAAATGTGTTGAAAGAGTCTGAAAAAAATTCACTGAAGCTGACATCATAAAATGGACAAATGTGTTGAAAGAGTCTGAAAAAAATTCACTGAAGCTGAACACAGCCTCTCGTAACAATGCCAGCTGGTACACTGATACAGATGGGTTCCTAAAACCTATGGGT
>NW_028095991.1:0-2414 GCF_014824575.4 Sturnira hondurensis
GGCACCTGAGTTTCTGGCCAGAGGACCCAAGAACCAACTTTCAGAGGCTCCTGCCAGCCCCTGATGGATGTCGGATGTCAGTGAGCAGCAGGAAAAATAACAACTGCCACAGGCAAAGGAGACGCAGCACACGTGTGCAATCCACCCATTATAACCATGCTCTGTGGGATTAGATGACGTGGTGGAAACCAACTCATTATTTGCCTCTAGGTCAGTGCCAGAGTGTGTAGGGCGTGGCTGGGGGGGGGGGGGATGGAGGAGAAGGAGATTTGATAGAATGTCACTCCGATTCCTCAACCCCGAGTGAACTGAAGCCCCTGGGCCCTGCTGACGTCCCTAAAGAGAGACGGTCATGCAGACCCTATGAAGTGGCCTCACCACAAAAAAGTCAAACCTGCGCCTGTCAAGGCCTCTTCTAGCCCCGGTTTCCAATTTGCAGAGGACCATGCTCAGCTGTACCATGGGATGCAGTCAGCAGAATCCTGACTGTGGGAAGCTCTCCCGGACACGTAACTTGGTGCAGGGGGAGGAAGCAGCGAAGGGGGGGGATGTATGGGTTAAAGGTCATGTGTGCAGACCTGATGTGGATCCCAGTTTTTTAAAAAACTATATTAAAAACTCTATGAGATTCACAAGTAAAAATAGGAACACTGAATATCTATGGGGTGGGCACGTGAAGAGTTTTTCCTCGTATTATTATTTACTAATTATTGCATTATTTTCTCTGCAAAAAACTGTAAAGCTGCTTTTGCCCACCCCTGTAATTAAAAGTAACACAGAACTATGTATGGCTAATTTCTAGATGTAATAATGGTATCGTGGTCATTTTTATAGGGTCCTTGTGTTTTAGAACCACAAACTGAAATACTATGGAAGACATGATATGGTGTCTAGATTTGCTTCACGACAGCCCAAGGGGAGCCTTGGCTGGTGTGGCTCAGTTGGCTAGAGCATCGTCCTGTAAACCAAAAGGTCACGGGTTTGGTTCCCCATCAGGGAACATGCCTGGGTTACGGATTTGATTGTCTCTAATCGGGGTGTGTATGAGACGCAACCAATTGATGTTCCTCTTCCTCTCTCTCTCCCTCCCTACCTTCTCTCTAAAATCAGTAAGTGTGTCCCTGGGGGGAGGATCAGAAATAACAGCAAGAATTCGAGGGGCAGACTCGGGCAGGGTGTATAGGTGGGAAACGACTCGCCACGAGTTGATGGATGTTGAAACTGGCTGATAGCTGCATGAGTGTATTTGAACATTCTGTCTCCTTTTGGAGATGTTTGAAATTATCCCGTGTCTGCCCTCTGCAGTGTGCTGGGCCAATCGCTGCCAAGAAATCTCACTCTCTCCCTGTGTCCCCATGCAGTGTTCCAAGAGCTGCCAGGGTGGCTTCCGGGTCCGGGAGGTGCGCTGTCTGTCAGACGACATGACCCTCAGCAATCTCTGTGACCCTCAGCTGAAACCAGAAGAGAAAGAATCATGCAACCCTCAGGACTGTGTCCCTGAAGTCGGTAAGTAGGGCACCCCCACCTTGGAGTAGAGACTCATCTTCGTTCGGCTCAGTCAAGTTCTCCAGTGTGGAAGGAAATGCCACACCCACTTGTGACCTTGTGCATAGTCACAGAGTTCAGGGGTCAAAGTACTTTGGGGATGATGCATTTTGTGGGTGGCTTGGATCATCACTCACAAAAGATATAGTTGTGAGTTGATTACAATGGGAATGCATTCAGAGACTTAGTTCCATCATCCTCAAGTCAAAGCAGTGAGACGTCCATGTTGTTTAAAGAAAGAGAAATGCAAGCTCTAGTGTAGCCGGTGGGGGGGATGGGCAGCAGGGCCGGCCTAGACCTCGTGGCGCTCTGCCTTCCCCATGGTTTCCGGCCCAGAGCTCACAGCGTCTTGTTCTCCCTGCTCCAGACGAGAGCTGCAAGGACAGGTACTACAACTGCAACGTGGTGGTGCAGGCCCGCCTCTGCGTCTACAACTACTACAAGACTGCCTGCTGCGCCTCCTGCACCCGAGTGGCTAACAGGCATCCGGGCTTCTTGGGAAGCAGATAACACCCTGCACCCACCCGCCGCCCAGCAGCGAGTCTGTGAGCAAGGTGACCAGGGGCTGCTGCCCCGCCCCCTGGGTGCCCTGGCCCAGGGCGCTGCCAGCCGACGGGTCACTGGCCCTGACTTCATAAAGTGTGCACGCGGTGCCCGGAGCAGAGCCTTGCCGTGAGCATCGCCGCAAACTGACGACCGCTCCTCGGGAAGCCTGGCACCCGCTAACCTCGCTCTGTGAAAACCAAGCAGTGGGGCGGGCGGGCGCGCAGCTCTCAGCCAACTCCCTCCTGGCACTTTCTAAGTCAGTGATGGCCCTCACTGGGCGGCGCTGCCTCCTCCCAGGCGCTGCCGGCCTCTCCGGGGTCAGC
>NW_028095992.1:0-655 GCF_014824575.4 Sturnira hondurensis
AAATATGTGGAGCAAGGCAGACCGCCAGAATCTGCCCGCCAACGAGTAACCCTGCCAATCAAAAGAAAAAGCTGTGTTCAATTGCACCAATTGCTAACAGCCACATCTGCTTCTGGATACTGCTTGCTTGCTGCGCTCTATAAAACCCCCGTAGTCTGTAAGCCAGGCGCGACTTCCATATTGCAGCTCTGAGGAGCTACGTGACTCCGGTCTCAGTTGGGGAAGTTCGCCCCTGCGCAGGTAAAGCTATTGGCCAATAAATAACATCACGAGCTCTAAGTGCCTGGACATTTGGTTTCTCGCCATTCAAATACAACATTTGGAGGCCCCAGCGAGATTTTAACTTCCCGCCGGGGAGGTTTCGTCCAGGAACCGAAAGAGAACCGCCGGGCCCGGTAAGTTTTTGGGAGGATCCTCATTTGGTTTCGGTGGTCTAGACCTTCAGAGCCCTGAGGTGGTAGGCGAGACGTCGCCGGTAGTCCACCCGGGGGATTCCCAAGGAGAGGACGCTCTCGGGAATCGGAGCTAGGCTCCCGCGACAAAGTCGCAGTTGGTTTCACTTTTCGCGCTGCGCCGCGCTGCGAGACGTATGCCTGAGAACCCCGGTTCGCCTGTGTGTGATCAGAGAGTTTGTTTGTCCGTGTGTTTCCTGCTA
>NW_028095993.1:0-520 GCF_014824575.4 Sturnira hondurensis
TACATAGTCTAGCAATTTAAAAATGTTATTTTTTCTGTTTTAGACTATAATTATGTCTTTTTTTAAATACCAAGAAGTATGTGGTTGTAGCAGTACATTAAGTGGGATCAGGGCGGGTTAAGGGAGATACAATGTTTCTGAAAGTTTAATTCCCAGTCTTCCCCCCCCGGACGATTCTGAAACAACCAATTCGTGCATCTTAATCCCTTCACCTTTCTCACCCATCTCCCCAACTCCCCCCCATCAGGCAAATGTCAAAACGTTCTCTGCATCTGAATCTCTTTCTGTTCTGCTTGTTCACATATTGTGTTTTTTAGATTCAGTTGTTGATAGATATGTCATTTTGTCATTTTATTGTTCATATTGTTCATAAAGCAGACCCTTTAACATTTCATATAATACTTCTTGGGTGGTGATGAACTCCTTTAGCTTTTTCTTGCCTGGGAAGCTCTTTATCTGCCCTTCCATTCTAAATGATAGCTTGGCTGGATAGAGCAATCTCAGTTGTAGGTCCTTGCTC
>NW_028095994.1:0-3940 GCF_014824575.4 Sturnira hondurensis
GCTCGTCCTTCTCCCCATGCTGCTCCTGCCCCAGTGGTCCCCAACTGCCAGGTAGAGGCCCCACCAGGAATCTGCCCCGGGCAGTGCCAGCGGGACATGGTCAGACCTCGCTGGGGTCCCCAAAGCATGCTCGCCGGGGCCGTGGTCACAGAAGTGAGAATGTCTTTGGCTCAGTCCTTGGTGGAAGTGCAGAGACAGCGACTTGGATCCTCTCTGGGAACCATGGCTGTCTGGAGAAGAGACAGGACTGTCCTCAGAGGGTGACCCTGCCAGTCCAGCCTTCACAACCCAGCGAACCAGCTGAGCTCTGAGCCACGCCCGTCCTCTGGACACGTCAACAACTGGTCAGTGTGAGGCTCTGAACCCTCTGGGTGCGTCCCAATCTGACTTTAGCCATTTTCTCTTTGTAATTA
The DNA here is from genome assembly GCF_014824575.4 of Sturnira hondurensis. NCBI lineage: Eukaryota > Metazoa > Chordata > Mammalia > Chiroptera > Phyllostomidae > Sturnira > Sturnira hondurensis. The sequence continues at coordinate 414 of NW_028095994.1, forward strand.
ACCAACTGAAACCATGTTCTGTGCCTTCCAGAAGCCTCAGGGATATGTTGCTACAATGGCATGCACACGGTGCTGGTTGTCAGGCCCGTGTCGTCCTGCAGATCACCGTGGGCCACCAGCTACGACAGACAGCCCCGTGTTGGCCTCTGTGCCGCTCTGTGTTTAAAGGAACATTGTAGCAATTTTTCTGGAATTGTACACTGCCAATTACGAATACAGTTGATATTTCTCTACCTAGAAATTCTGAAACTCAGCAAGGCCTGTGAGAGGATGGTGTGGTGTGCATTTTACCGCGAACGTGCAGCTCTCACTCCATGTGGTGTGTGTTCGATCGGCTCGAACATCCCACAACCACGGCTTCTGTGGGCCACCCAACCAGGTGGCTGCCATTCAAATAACAACACCTGCTTTCTTCATTGGAACCGGTGAAGGACATGGGTAAACGTGAGCTCAAGCTCAACGTTGGGTGTCCCACGTCTTCAGTGACTTTTGAGACACAGCAAGTATTTTGGACGCAAGTCCCCCAAACTTACCCAGCAAGATCAGCATTTATCTCCATTAGAAGGACTAACAGAGGCTGCAGATGGTCAGCTGAAGTCACACTGGCTGCGGTGGGCGGGAACCCGGGGAGTGAGCAGCCCCATGTCTGGACCCCCCACCAACACCCCGCTCCCTGAACTGCTCCATCTCCCCCAGGACCAGGCCCTGGCTCCTCATCTTTCTCCACTCTCTTCTGCATTCCCACCTCTCCTTGTCTGCTGGTCATCTGCTGGTGACCTGTTGTGTCGGGGGTTGCAGACCGAGTCCCTCTCAGATGGAGGCAGCAGGAGCACCACACGCTGGCTGTCCCTGTATCCTTGCACGCCACTCATGCCAACAGACACAGCCCTCCCAGGCTCTCACTCCCAGCCTCTCACTCCCAGCCCTTCTGCAGAGGCACCTGCCCTCCATCTCTGCCCTCCCCATCCGGGGCCAGCCCTCACCCAGCTGCAGCTTCCCTGGACAGACCCTGCCAAAACTCGCCCATGGCCACCTCTGCCAAGTCACCAGCAGACCTTTCCACGACCTGGTTGAACATCTCCCAGCACAAAAGAGGTGGGTCCCTCAGTCTCTTCTTCTCAGGACAGAGCCTGTCGTGTCCCTTTCCCCATCCCTGATGGCCTTGGCACAGGCTCCCCTCTCTCTGCCTAGAGGATGGTGTCCCCAGAGCCTGGATGTGGCCCACTTTGGCTCTCTAGCTGGTTCTAGGCCAGAGAGGTTCTTTACCCTGAGCCTAGGACTTCACTGCGTCTGAGATTTGGGAAGCAGGACCCACAGGGAGTGTTTTGAATGCCTTGTTTTTCTGATGAGATTTTCAGAATCTCTGGTGGTCTGGCCTCAGCCAGCACAGGTGACTAGCCCCTGTCCAGCCTCACTCTGCCCAGAGAGCATTTCCCTGCAGGCTCAACCTGCCCCACCCTTGTGAAGCCGGGGATCGTGAGTCCTCAATTCGAGGGGAGCCACCAGTATCTTCCACATGACCTCTCACAGCCCTGCCAGGTACCCTGAGTGCTCTGTGCCGGGCTTCCTTACCGGCACCCTTGCAGAGATGCTCACTGACCCCACTTGCAGGGCTATGTATCAGCCTTATTATTTGGCAGGTGAGAAACTGAGGTGAGAGAGGTTAGACACCTGGCCAAAGGCACAGGGCTAGCACTTGGCGGTCTTCAGAGTCACACCCCACCACCACACTGTGCTGAGGTGGACAGCAAGGAGCCCGGCTCCAGCTGCAAAATACACCAAAGCATGACAAGAACGACACCAGCACACCAGCCACATGTGCGTTTCTAAGCTGCTGACGGAAAACATCTGCGGGGTTGGCTCCGACGAGGTCCGGGCTAGTGGGCCCTGGAGAGGCCAGGGGGAGACCGCCTGCTCCAGCTTCCCAACCAGCCCTGAGGACTTGTCTTCTCCTCTTCTTCCACCATCACCCCTTCTGCTCCCCTTTGATCCTCTGGCACTGACCCTTACTGAGGTGGCAGTTTTATGGGCTACCAGGCCTCCCAGGGTCCTTTCCCCTCACTGACCCCGCAAACCCCTGGAATTGTGCTGAGACATCATGGAAACTGAACAGCCCTGAACTGGGCGGGAGTGAGGGGGACCGACCTCCCTCTGTCTATTACAGAGACTCATTTGTGCTGGCCATTCTCTCCCCACCCACTTGCCCCTCTCTGGCCTCTTCTATGCCCCATGCTGACCCCTGAGTGAGCACCCGAGGCCCTCTGGGGGCCCCTGCCAGGAGGACAGGAGGTGACCGGGGTGGAAATTTGGCCTGGATCCCTTGATAGCTCCTCACTGGGCCCAGGTGACCCCCTCCCCACACTCCCCTCCCCACAGGCCTGGGGCAGGAGAAGCTGCTCCTATTGTCAGCACCTGGAGCCCCTCCTAGGCATCTCTTCCCCCACCCACAGCTGAAGACCACGCCCAGGTGTCCACCCCTGCACCACCTGGGACCAGGGCTTCTCCTGGGGTTCTGTCAGCTCCACCAGGCAGCTCCCCTGTAGGACGCAGGTATCATCTCTACATTTTCAGGTGGTGTGAGCGCGGCCTTCCCCCCTTTTCCTTTAAATGTCTAAAGAAATGCTGCATCTTTATTTATACATTATCCTCTGTAACTGACACACTGACTAAAGGTGACATTTATCTGCATTACACTATGTACATTGTGTATGTATTTGCCACTGGGGAAAACTTTTATTTTCTCTATATTAGATGTAGAACCATGTAAAGAGCAAACTATCTTAAACAAAGCAAGGATAAATGTAGAAAATACAAAATAAGAAACTACTGCTTTTAAAATTTAACTTTCCAAAAGTAACTTATGAATTGAGAGCTAATCTGGTAAAAATATTGATGTTTTGAAAGGTGTTGCTGCTCTTCAGGGTTGTCCCCACTCGTTTTTAAACAGACAATCAAGTTTATTCAGGTGAATATTAAGTTACTTGTAGAGACTTCCAATAGTAGCTCACGGCAGGTAGAGATGGTCTTCTTGGTTTTAAATAAGGTCTGTTCTATGTCAGATCAAGGATGGCCAAAGTACTAGTGGGCTGTTCATTTAAATCAAAAGGACACTTACATTCTCTAATTCTAGAGGGTCCAATGTATGGAAATAATGTACAATATTCACAAAATTACATTAAATGAACTTTATTGTTAATATTTTAAAATACTAGATTAAGATTATAATTCTAGATCTACTTGAATTAGAGGAATTATAGTATCAATTAAATAACTATAGCTAAACTCAAAAGAGATGGATCAGAGTCCCTGGAATGGAAACACAGGCAGATATTGTGTTCGGGGTGTGGGGGTTCAGGGCCCAGTTGCCTCGGAAACCGATTCAGACCAGAAGGTGTTCCTGGGTTCTTGCTCTTCCTGCGTGACCCTGCTCATTCCTGGGGAACTGGGGAGCCAGGGGACAGAGTGGCACTGCTGGGCCTCGGTAGGCTGCGGGTGAAGCAGCAGGAGCAAAAGGGCCTCCTGGGAAG
>NW_028095995.1:0-520 GCF_014824575.4 Sturnira hondurensis
TAGCCACATGGGCCATAAATGTTTGGGGGCTTCCTGCCAGCTGACAAGGGCATCAGGGCCAGGAGCGTGGTCCTAGAAATGCTTCCAAGGAAAACACTTCATTTTTTCTTTGTTTTTTATTGCGTTAAAATACACAGTTTCCTATCTGAACCACTTCGAGGTATGCAGTTCTGTGGTGTTAAATCCCTTCACACTGTGGTACAGCCGTCACCACCATCTGTCCCCGTGAATCCTTTCGACCTGTCAGTCTGACACTTTTACTCATCAGCCAACGACTCCCCAATGTCTCTCCTGGCACTGGCGACCCCCACTACGATTTCTGTCTTTATGAATTTGGCTACTTTCGATAGCCCATAAAAGTGAAAGCATACAGTATGTGTCTTCTTTTTTTTTTTAAAAGATTTTATTTATTTATTTATATTTAGAGGGGAAGGAGAGAGGGAGAGAAACATCAATGTATGGTTGCCATTCGTGCATCCCCTGCTGGTAGTTGGCCTGCAAGGAACCGGCCTGCAATCCA
>NW_028095996.1:0-971 GCF_014824575.4 Sturnira hondurensis
AAGCCTGACAAACCATGGCTATTCAGATGAGAGTATTTGGCAGGCATTTTTTAAAAATTGACAAAGTGAGTCTGTCAGTTCCAGGAAAACAACTGATTCCATATACTTCTAATGATAAAAGTCAAGTTTTTGAGCAAAGAAAATAGATTTTTTTTTAAATATTTTATTTATTTATTTATCTTTCGAGGGGAAGGAGAGAGGGAGAGAAACATCAATGTATGGTTGCCTTTTGTGCGTCCCCTCCTGGGAGTTGGCCTGCAGGGAACCGGCCTGCAACCCAGGCATGTGCCCTGACTGGGAATCGAACCACGATCCTCTGGTTCGCAGGCCCGCGCTCAATCCACTGAGCTACACCAGCCAGGGCCGAGAAAATAGATTTTTGAAAAACTCGTATTTTTTTTTTTTGTGGGCTTGAGAGCTTCCCAATACTTAAAGACTTCTCTGGCGAACTTAGTGCTGATATGAACAAGCGTGATTTTTTAAATACTTTAAAATGAAATGTGTCATTTACAATCACCAAGATATGGAAGCAGCCCAAGTGTCCATCAGTGGATGAGTGGATAAAACAACTATGGGACATGTAAACGATGGAATACTACTCGGCCACAGAAAGAAGAAAATTTGACCCTTTGTGACAGCATGGATGGACCTGGAGAACATCGTGCTAAGTGAAACAAGCCAGTCAGAGAAAGACAAATACCATGTGATTTCACTTATATGTGGAATCTAATGAACAAACTGAACTAACAAGGAATACAGAGACAGACTCATAGATGGAGAGCAGGCTGACAGCTAAGGGTGGGGTTTAAGGGGTGGAGAGATCAAGCAAAAAAGAAGACTCATGGACATGGACCACAGTGTGATTGGAGGGGGCGGATATAAGGTGGACAAATGGTAAGGGAAAAAATTCAATAAAAATAAATTATTTTAAAAGATGAAATGTGTCAACATTAGGCAGCTCTGTATAACTC
>NW_028095997.1:0-534 GCF_014824575.4 Sturnira hondurensis
GTCAATTAATCTTTCAAGTAAAAATTGTAGCCCTGGCTGGCGTAGCTCAGTGAATTGAGCGCGGGCCTGCGAACCAGACGATCGTGGTTCAATTCCCAGTCAGGGCACATGCCTGGGTTGCAGGCCGGTTCCTTGCAGGCTAACTACCATCAGGGGACGCACAAAAGGCAACCATACACTGATGTTTCTCTCCCTCTCTCCTTCCCCTCTAAAGATAAATAAATAAATAAAATCTTTAAAAAAAATTGTGTTCCATGAAAAGAGGGGGTTGCTCTGCTCTCACCTTGAATGGACAGGTGCATTTTCTGAAGACAACCACGGTATTTCAGCATGCAGCAAAAAAAAAAAATGCTTTTTGTTTACTTATTTTTGTCATACAAAATATTAAACAGACATTTGATCCCTTGCTTCTGGACAAAATAACTAACAGGGACAGGGTTTATCCTCTCCCCTACAAGGACTGAAAAAACAGACAAAATATGTAAATCAAAACTTTTCAAAAACACTGGACTCAGCCAACAGATAGCCCTGACC
>NW_028095998.1:0-1721 GCF_014824575.4 Sturnira hondurensis
GATGATTAATGCAAGAGGAAACTGATCTCGAGTTTGTTGAATAGCTTGTTGCTCAAACTTTTGACATAGCGTAGGGCTGTCAGCCATTCCTTGAGGTAACACCTTCCATTGATATCGCTTCATGGGCTCTCTAAGATTGACTGTTGGAACACTGAATGCAAATCGTAGACAGTCCGAGGGGGGATAATGGAATAGTATAAAAACAGTCCTTTAAGTCAATAATAATTTTAAAAGTATTCGGCAGAATTCCAGCCGGAGACGGTAGGCCAGGTTGAAGTGCCCCCATGGGGTGCATGGAAGCATTGACCTTTCTTAGGTCTTGTAATAGTCTCCATTTTCCTGATTTCTTTTTGATGACAAAAATGGGGGAATTCCAGGGCGATGTAGAAGGCTCAATATGACCAGCAGCAAGCTGTTCCTGCACCAGCTGTTGGGCTGCTTTAAGTTTTTCTTGGGGTAGCGGCCACTGATCCACCCATATGGGGTTATTATCTTTCCAAGAGATTGGATCAGCACATGGGGCAGGAGAGATAGTGGCCGCTACGAAAAAGACTGAGAGAGAGCCTGTGGTTGCCAAAGAACAAGGCCCATTTGTTCCATAATATCACGTCCCCAAAGGTTAATGGGGAGATGGGGCAGAATATAGGGCTGAAAAGTGCCTGTAGAGCCTTCCTCATGGAACCAGGATAAAATAGAAGCACTCTGATATGGCGAGGAGGACTGTCCGACCCCTTGAAGGGTAGTGGTAGTGGGGTGCATAGGCCAGGAACGGGGCCAATGATTGAGAGCGATTACAGAGACGTCAGCCCCTGTATCTAATATACCTGTAAACTTTTTCCATTGATGACAAGACAACATTCTGGGCGATTCATTTTTATTGCCTTTAACAGAAAAGCATCAGAAGATCCAAATCCTGCATCCCCTCGAGAACCCGTTGAATAAGTCCCTTGCTCAGTTTTGACATAAGGAAGCAGTAACAATTGAGCAATCCATGTCCCTGAAGGCAAATTAATGATAATACGTTCAGTCTTTGCCATAACCTTAATTTCTCCTGTATAATCTGAATCTATGACCCCAGGTGCTACAGTTAACCCTTTCATAGTAAAACCACTTCTTCCTAGTAAGAGACCTACTGTGTTATCAGGTAAAGGACCGAATATTCCAGTAGGCAAAGCCTGCATTCCCATTTCTGGAACTAGTGTTACATGTTTGGCAAGGCAGAGGTCCAAACCGGCGCTTCCCGGGGTGGCTCGTTTAAGGTGGGAAACGGTAAGCCGGTCCCCTGCACCCCCGAGGTGGGCATCGGGTTGGTGATTGCCCCGTAAATTTGTTGCGGGGCCCGAGGCCGGCCCGCTTCCCATTTCCCAACGGGGGTAAACGATTTCCATCGCAATCTTTCTGAGAATGACATTCATTTGACCAATGATTTCCCTTTCTGCATCTAGGGCATAAGCCTGGTGGGCGACCTTGCGCCGGGTACAGATTATTCGACCTTCCAGAATTAGAGCATTGTCTAGCAACGTGACCCATTTTTCCACAATTATAACAACTTCCGGGGGGTCCGGGTTTTCTCCTACCTCCCATTCTTGTGGCCAAGAATTCATTTACTGTTTGACCCTTTAGGGCTGCAGCTAAAGTAATTCCTTGTATATACCCCGGACCTATATCGGCACATAATTTAATATAATCATTTAAGGTTGCCCTACCCTTCCAGGGTCGCA
>NW_028095999.1:0-1789 GCF_014824575.4 Sturnira hondurensis
TGCCAGACTGGGGAAGTTCTCCTCTATTATTTGTTCAAATAAGTTTTCCACTTGCTCTTTTGCTTCTCCTTCTGGTACCCCTATAATCCGGATGTTGGAGCATTTAAAGATGTCCTGGAGGTACCTAAGTCTCTCCTCATTTTTTTAATTCTTATTTCTCCATATTTTTCTGTATGGCACCTGTTTTTAACAATTGAAAAATTAGACTGTTCAAAGAAAGGTTAAAGTATTTGGAATGAGTCACCACAAGAAAAGAAAGCAGGGAGAGACTTAAACATAGTATTAAAGGATATTGAATTAAGAAATGTACAGAAATGCTGATGCAATGGACACTGGATTGAAAAGACAAACAGATAATCCATACGAAGAAGAGAGAGCAGTATCAAATCTCTGCCAACAGGTCTTTAGCTTCACCTAGAGTGGAGGGAAGCTGGTAGCAAGAATTGTGTTCCATTCTTGTCTCCTCGGTACTGCCTTGCCCAGTGCTGTGCACACAGCATGTACTCTTAACAACACCACCCTGGGAGGCGCTCCTGCCCGGAACCTTCCTTCTTTCCGTCCTTAGGCATTTTTTTTCCTAGTTCAGGATGGATCTCTGAGTGTAGTCTCACAATAAAGTTCTCAACCATGTTAAACCCACATGAGACCTAAGGATGAAAAGTGACACTAGTCACTTGTTAGAGGCCAGTCCTGTCACAGTCTTAGCTTCTTTCCCCTCAGAGAAAGAAGGATTAGTCAATCAATTCTAGTGTTTATATGGAAGTACTAACAATTAGATACAGAAAAGGTGTCCAGTGCACCGCCTCCCATCAGTGATGAAAACTAAGTCCCAGGTATGTGACTTGTCCCAGCTCACAGAGCAGTTATGTGTCAAAGCCAGCATTCAGGTAGGTCATTTGCTTAGAATCGGCCTAACTGCATAGACCAGCCTATCCTCAGGTCTAATTACTGATTATAGCTATGCAGAATGATGACTTCAAGCCTCTGTAAGATCTTTCCACTCCATCAAAGAGCACATTAGGGATAGGATGCCTATTTGTTCAGGAAAGTAGACTAATAAGTTTTAGAAGGATTTTCAACAAAGATGGAAACAAAAAGCCTTTCAGATAATTAAAACTAAATAAACTGGACTTCCACCAAGATGGAGGCATAGGTGGAAACACTGTGCCTTCTCCCACAACCAAGTTTGAATACAACAAAGGCCTGGAGAACAAAGACACAGCCAAAGAACAGAAAATTGAATTATACGGAAGTCTGACTACAACTAACCATGCAACTGGGACGGTAAGAGGGGGCGGAGCCAGCAGTGGAACAGGGTCGGGCAGGACAGATCCCCTGACCTAGGTGCGCAAGTGGCCTTGACCCAGTCAGGGTGTGGGGCAGACTGACCGAGGTCGCACATTCGTGCACAGTGAGACGGACCACACAGGCCCCAGGGGGCAAACCCAGTGGTGGAGGGCTGACGGCAGTGGCACACTCGAGTGCAGTGGGACGAAACACGAGGGCCCCAGTGATGGTGGCAGCTGTGGTGGCAGCGGTGGGAGGTGGCAGAGGGGACCACCATTGCTCCTCTTTGACCCCACCCCCACATACAGGGTCACAACCCAGCGACTGAGTTGCCCTGCTATGGTGAACACCTAGGGCTCCAATCCTGCTACGTAACAGGCACGGACAGCCCAAAAGATGGCTCAAGAAGAACTCAGAGTCCCAGAGCCGATAACTCTAAGCGACCGAGAGATTACCAGCCTCTCAGAAGCACAGTTCAAGACACTGTTTATCAGGATGCTCA
>NW_028096000.1:0-2164 GCF_014824575.4 Sturnira hondurensis
ATAACTAAGATGGGGGGCGGAGAGGGGAGGGGGGTGGAGAGCACTGGGGGGTGCAGGGCTGGGAATACAAGAAAGAAAACTGTACTTGAACAAAAGTTAAATAAATTTAAAAAAAAAGACACCACAGGTTGAAAGTGAAAGGATGGAAACAAATTTTCCAAGCAAATGGGCAAGAAACAAAAGCCGGGGTAGCAATTATTATATCAGACAAAATAGACTTCAAAAACAGGGCCATAAAGAGAGACCCAGATGGTCACTTCATAATACTCAAGGGAAGAATCCATAAAGAAGACATTAACATTGTAAATATATATGCACCCAACATAGGAGTCCCAAATATATAAAGAAAATCCTAGAGGACCTCAAGAAAGATATTGACAGCAACACAATTATAGTACAGGATTTTAACACCCCACTGTCAAAAATGGACAGATCTTCCAATCAAAATATCAAGAATATATTGCAGCATTAAATGACACCCTAGATGAAATGGACCTAAATGATATATATATAGTACCCTCCATCACAAAAAAGCTAAATACACATTCTTTTCAAATGCACATGGAACATTTTCAAAGACAGACCACATGATAGGACACAAAATGAGTCTCAACAATTTAAGGAAAATAGAAATCATAGCAAGCATTTTCTCTGATCACAAGGGACTGAATATGGAAACCAACCCCACAGGAAAAAAACAAAAAAACCCAAAAGCATGGAGACTGAATGGTATGCAATTAAACAAGTAATGGGTCAAGACTGAAATTACAGAAGAAATAAAAAAGCTTCTGGAAACAAATGAAAATGAACTCACAACAATCCAAAACTTATGGGGCAGGACGAAGGCTGTCCTGAGAGGCAAGTTCATAGCAATACAGGCCTACCTAAAGAAGATAGAAACATTTCAAACAAACAACCTAACCCTATGCTTACAAGATCTTGGGGAACAACAACAAAGACAGTCCAGAGCAAGTAGAAGGAAGGAAATAACCGAAATCAGAACAGAATTAAATGATATACAGCCTAAAAGCACAATTCTGAGGATCAATGAATCCAGGAGTTGTTTTTTTAAAAGACAAACAAAATACAGAAGCCTTTAAGAAGGCTCATCAAGAAAAGAAGAGAGAGGACCCAAATAAACACAATCAGAAATGAAAGAGGAGAGATTACAACTTATACCACGGAAATAGAAAGGATTGTAAGAAATTACTATGCAGAACTATATGCCAAGAAATTTGAAAACCTAGGTGAAATATACCAATTTCTAGAAAAATATGATCTTCCAAAACTCAATGAAGAAGAAGCCGAAAGCCTGAATAGACACAAAAGAGCAAATGAAATTGAAGAATCAATAAAAAAACTCCCATCACACAAAAGTACTGGACCAGATGGTTTCACAGGAGAATTCTACAAAGCTTTTAAGGAAGAGCTAACCCCCATTCTTCACAGACTATTCTAAAAAATCCAAAAAGAGGGAAAACTCCCCAACTCTTTTTATGAAGCCAGCATCATGCTAATTCCAAAGCCAGATAGAGACACAACAAAGAAAGAAAACTATAGGCCAATATCACTGATGAGCATAGACGCTAAAATCCTCAATAAAATATTGGCAAATCGCATCCAACAATATATCAAAAAGATCATGCACCACGACCAAGTGGGATTCATCCCAGGGATGCAAGGATGGTTCAATATTTGTAAATCAGTAAATGTAATACATCACATAAAGAAAAGCAAAAAGAAAAACCACACGGTCATATCAAGAGATGTGGAAAAAGCTTTTAATAAGGTCCAACAACCATTTATGATAAAGGTATTCAGAAAAACGGGAAAAGAGGGAACATTCCTCAATATAATAAAGGCCATATATGAAAGACCTACAGCCAACATCATACTCAATGGGCAAAAAATTAAAGCTTTTCCACTAAGGTCAGGAACAAGACAAGGTTGTCCACTTTCACCACTTCTATTCCATATAGTATTAGAAGTTCTAGCCACAGCAATCAGACAAGAAAGGAAATAAAAGGCATCCAAATTGGAAAGGAGGAAACAAAACTGGCACTGTTTGCAGATGACATGCTAGTGTACATGGAAAATTCTATAGCCTCTAAGAAAAAACTGCTGGAACTAATAAATGAACTTGGCAAAACAGCGGGATACAAAG
>NW_028096001.1:0-832 GCF_014824575.4 Sturnira hondurensis
CACGTTGTATAGGAATTACTGGAGAGACATATAAGATGTCCCCACCCCTTCCCTCACAGGTGTGAGTTGGAGGAAGGGATACATGGAGCAGGAACATGCAGGGCTGTTTTGTACAGCCACAGCCTTGCATCTAATCTGTCGCATGGTCATTTAATATATAGAGAGCCTTTGGCGGGTCACTTGGATATGTTAAATGGCTGTGGTCAGGGTTGGAGCCAGGGGGATTGAAGTCACTTCCCCCCAAGATGTAACCAGGGGGCAGGTCCCCTGAGTTACAGTACCTGCGTGGGATCTTGGAGAAGATTGGCTCCAGGACATGGTGCCATACCTGCCCAGACTCACCATGGTAGCCCAGTAAATTTGGAAAATATTGGCAGGTGTAACTGGTTGTGGAAGGAGTCTAAAATGGGCATACATAGGAAGACTGGCATGGGAATTTAAACCCAGACATGGCAGCCACTGAGAAAGAGCCACGCAGTTTTAGCAGAGTGAGGACCCTCTCTTGGCCATGTGAAGGAGAACCATGTGGCTTTGCCAGAGTGAGGAGCCCTGCAGCCAGGTAAAGAAGAAAGCTACATGCTTTTGGTGGGATTCAAACCCCTGCAGCTTTGGTAGAAGAGGCCCGTGTGGCTTTGGGGTGCTCCCATTGGCCACATGGCCTGCAAAGCAGGAGAGAGTTTGCCTGGAAAAAGAGGTACAAAGAACTCTTGGCAGGGGACTGTAAGAAGGTGCCACATGACTGGATTATTTGGAGATTCTGCCTGGATGGCGACACAGCTAATGGTGCCAGCGGCCTGAAACACAGACATGGGCTCTTTTCCTGAGTTATGGT
>NW_028096002.1:0-516 GCF_014824575.4 Sturnira hondurensis
GGCTAGGTGACCCGAGGGGATGCAGTAGAGGCACCAGACACCAGAGCCCACCTGATTGGTGTGCACTGGTGCTGGGAAAGTGCTTGTCCTGGTGCTCATACACCAGCCTCCTGTTCAGGTCTAAATTATCTGTGCACACCCCAGGGGCTATTTCCCAAAAAAAGGCTCATTCTAGGCTTCAAATGGCCCATTTGGCTGTGCCAACCTCCCGACAACTGGAGGAAATATCCGGCTAGACACTGTGAGCTACAAGTGCAAGTAGCACAACAATGCTTTGGGTGGGGTATGTGACAGTGATCAGAATGGCTATGTCGACCCTTTGGGTTCTGTTCCCGACTAAGGAAGGAGCAGAGGTACTTTCTTTACTGCTTGTTTGAAATGCAGTTGTTTGCAGTATATGCTGCCCTGTCGGCCATAGCGACTATACCACGAACTTCCCTCATGACAGTTAGGACCAGGTATCCCATTGCAGGGTGGATTGGGGACTGGATGGCCAAACCTGGAAGGGGGATGGCT
>NW_028096003.1:0-1110 GCF_014824575.4 Sturnira hondurensis
TGGTAAGTGTTCATGGAGGTGTGAGGAAAGAAGGTCCGGGATGCAAATGAGACCATCACTCTATCAGGAAAATACTCAGGCGGAGAAAACATATAATAGAGGATTTGAAGGCCAAGTGGTATTTCAACAGGTACAAGTGGTAGAATCAGCATTCCAGAAAAAGGAAAATGCACGGGCAGTTCTGCTTTAGTATACACAAGGGTGTCTCAGTCTCTATCTAGTTTTCTGTCTCAAAGGTGTTGTATAGAATTAGTATTGTTTATTCCTTAAATGTTTGATAGAATTCCAATATGAAAGTCATCTTGACCTGAAGTTTTCTCAGTGGGAAGGTGTTTAACTACAAATTCTATTCTTTTGACAGATACAGTATAGTTAGGTTATCAATTTATTCTTGATGAATTTTGGTAGATTTATATTTCAATAAATACATTTCTCTTATATAGTTGTTGCATATTTTAATATATAAATTTTTATATTTTCTTATTGTCTTTAGAGTCTGTTGTGATAGCTTCTGTTTCATTCCTGATACTTGTAATTTGCATATTCTTTTTTTCTTATCAGTCTAGCTAGAGGTTTATCAATTTTATTTATATTCCCAGAGAACTAGCTTTTGGCTTTTAATTTTCTCTATTTTTTCTGCTGGCTTTTTAATTTGATTGATTTCNTCTTTTCTTCTTGTTCCTTACGATGCAAGCTTACGTCATCAATTTGAGACCATTTGTTTTCTATTATAGACATTTGATGCTACTAATTCTCTAAGCACTACCTGCATACAACAAATTTTAATGTTATTTTTTATTTTTAAATAAAATGAAAAGTAAATAAACTATGTCCAGCACAACATACATTTTTCTCTTTTAATTTTTCTATAGCCCATGGGTTATTTTCATGCATTGTTTAGTTTCCAAATATTTTTCTAGATATATTTCTGTGTGTAATTTCTAATTTCATTCCATTGAAGTCAGAAGAAAAATCTTTGAATCTTATTTTTCACATCACTTTTGTGGCAACTGCAACAGCTAAAGAGTTACTGACTCAGTTTTCTGACAACCAGTGCATGAGTACATGCCTAGGATTATGTGATCTGAAAAACAAAGTCAACTTCCATAC
>NW_028096004.1:0-1022 GCF_014824575.4 Sturnira hondurensis
CACTTCTTCCCCCTTTATTTCACCCTGCTTGGCTCCAGGAAGGTAACTGGTTAGCCAATGATGGATAAGATGTCTCAAAGGAGGGTCAACCTAAAATAGGCACCATTACTAAGGGGCCATCAGGGAAGGACTTAGAGGACTATAGAAAAAAAAGGTGATAGATCTTCACCCCTCAGTTTTGGCATTGCCTGAGTCCTCATTCTATCTGTAAGATACTTCCTAATCTCTTGCCTGCCCTCACCCCCACAAGACTTAAGCCAAAAATAATGTGGAGGTGTGCATAGCCCACTGTTGGAAATGGTGGGTTTCCTGGGATGATTAGGACTAAAAAACCGTGCATAAAATCCTGTGGAACATGATTTGCTAATGCCCTCGATTTAAAAGATAAGAATCCAAGCATAAAATTAGTTTGTTTCTTACAGTTTTTTGTCACTCTGGCTTTCTGACCCTGACTCAGAATAAGCCCTCATTGTACTTTGATATTTATACATTGTTTGATGATCATGGCCCAGCAATGATTGATGGGTACCTAAATATATAGGTATATTTACCTATATACCCTGTATTCCTATGCAAATTGAACCCACTATAAGCCCACTGAAAAACCGGCTCAAGAGCCTTTGCCTTTGAGACATTGGCCACCTTTCTTCCCCAAGATGTCTTGGTACACTTATTATCACCCATGGCAGACTGGGGGCAGGGCAGGACTCTGCATACTGAGCATCCCCAATGGCCCTTTACTGTGTTCCTTGGTTTGTTGGACCATTGTCCTGCAACTAAAAGGTTGTAGATTTGATTACTGGTCAGAGTGTATACCTAGGTTGTGTGTTTGATCCCTATCAGGCACCAAGGATCCCTGGTCCAAACATGTGCAGGAGGCACCAATAGATGTTTCTCTTTCTCACTGGTGTTTCTCTCTTTCCATTCTCCCTCCCTGAGAAGCAGTGAAAAGTGCCCTCAGTTGAGGGTAAAAAAAAATTAAAATTTCAAAAAGAGTTGCTGGTATGTAAGTTTGAAGTGCA
>NW_028096005.1:0-597 GCF_014824575.4 Sturnira hondurensis
ATTTTTTTTATTTGACAACCTAAGGGAAGAGATCATTACCCCTGACTGAATAGTCAGGTACTGCATGTTTTAATGTGGCACACCACAGTGTCACAGCACACCAGTGTGTCACAGCAAACCACAGTGTCACAGCACACCAGTGTGTCACAGCAAACCAGTGTGTCACAGCACACCACAGTGTCGCAGCACACCACAGTGTCACAGCACACCAGTATGTCACAGCAAACCACAGTGTCACAGCACACCAATGTTACAGCAAACCAGTGTGTCGCAGCACACCACAGTGTCACAGCAAACCACAGTGTCACAGCACACCAGTGTGTCACAGCACACCAGTGTGTCACAGCAAACCACAGTGTCACAGCACAACAGTGTGTCACAGCAAACCAGTGTGTCACAGCAAACCACAGTGTCACAGCACATCAATGTCACAGCAAACCAGTGTGTCACAGCACACCACAGTGTCGCAGCACACCAATGTCACAGCACACCAATGTTACAGCAAACCAGTGTGTCGCAGCACACCACAGTGTCACGGCACACCACAGTGTCACAGCACACCACTGTGTCACAGCACACCGGTTAAAAAGCACTGCC
>NW_028096006.1:0-512 GCF_014824575.4 Sturnira hondurensis
AACAAGCGGACCCAGTGAGGACGTAAGGCGGCAGGCTGACTGCAGTCACATTCGTGCGCAGATAAGCCAGCAAAGGAGCGAGCAGTGAGACAGACCCCACAGGCCCCAGCAGCAGGAAGCAGCAGAGGGGACCGCTATTGCCCCCTCTGACCCTGCCCCCACATACAGCGTCACAACCCAGTGACTGAGTTGCCCCGCCCTGGTGAACACCTAGGGCTTTGCTCCTCATATGTAACAAGTGTGAACAGTCCAAAATATGGCTCAAGAAGAACTCAAAGCCCTGGAGCTGATAACTAAGTGACCAAGAAATAGCCAACCTATCAGATGCACAATTCAAAACACTGGTGATCAGGATGCTCACAGAACTGGTCGATTTTAGTCACAAATTAGAGGAACATATGAAGGCTAAACTAATTGAAATGAAGGGAAGTGCAGAAACCAATAGTGATGGAAACAAAATTGGGACTCAAATCAATGGAATGGACCAGAAGGAAGAACAAAACATCCGACCA
>NW_028096007.1:0-1035 GCF_014824575.4 Sturnira hondurensis
CACATTCCTTATTTGTTCTTAACTTTTTAACTTTGGATGCAGAGGGACGCTCCCCAGCTGATCGGCATTGGGGGCCGCGTATGCGACATTACCCGTTGGTTTATTGGAGAGACCCCATAGATGGCTCTCGTCATGGACCTGACCCAGTTTTAGTTTGGGGCAGGGGGCATGTTTGTGTTTTTCCAACAGATGCAGAAGCCCCTCGTTAGCTTCCAGAATGCTGTGTCAGACGTGCCCAGAAGCAAGATAAGCCGGCTGCGGAGACGGCTAGCACGCCTGACAATACAACCTCGCCTCAACCACCTGGAGTGAGCTCGGAGAAGAATCCAATGCCTAGCGATTTTGCTGAACCTTTTGTAAATGCTGAGAATTCAAGTGAAGACTAAAGAATATTGGGCTTTTGTACCTAATCCTCCCATGATGCATCCTGTAACCTGGAACGATAATGACTTTGTCCCTGTTTATATTAACAATACTAAGAGTTAAACTCGCTTGAGGTTCGATCTTCTTTAAAATGTCATTTCATGTTTTCCCATATATGTGTTACCCCTTTTCCCTATAATTCAACTAAGTTTCCATGGGAAAAGATTCGCAACCATTTGTTAGGAATTTGGCATAATTGCAATTCATCCTTAGACCTTATTACGTTACATAAAGAGATTCAGGATTTGATAAATGCTCCTCCTTTAAACATAGATATTGCTCGAGATGCTCAGAATTTCTTGTCCGCTTTATCTAAGCAGTTTCCCTCTTTTGGACATGTTCTTTATAGTTGGATAGGTTTTGGTATCTTCGTTATTATGCTTTTGTTGTGTATACCTTGCTTTATTCGGTTTTTTATCAAACAAATCAGTGGCTTGTACGTAGACCTCAAAAAACATAAGCTGGACATGATGAAGAATGTGGAGCCGGTTCGATATATAAAATAAAAAAGGGGGAGAGCGGGGGACACTCTGCCGCCGTCCGCGGCAGCAAGGTGGTCACAAGGTGAGGCGAGGGACTTAAAGAATGGAGAGGACCAAGTGCTCTGCTGGC
>NW_028096008.1:0-566 GCF_014824575.4 Sturnira hondurensis
GGATGGAACTGGAAAGCATTATGCTGAGTGAAATAAGCCAGGTGTTGAAGGAAAAACACCATATGATCTCACCTCTAACAGGAAGCTAAACAGCAAAACAAACAAGGAAGCAAAATATAGCCAAAGACACCTAAATAGAGAACAGGCTGACAGTGACCAGAGGGGAGAGGGGAGGGAATTTGGGGGGAAATAAGGGAGGGATTTAGAGGAACCTATATAAAGGATACATGGACAACAACTGGAATACTGGTGGAAATGGGAGGGAGGGGGGAGATGGGGGTGGGATGGGATGGGAGTAATAGACAGAAAACTGTACTTGAAAAATAATTAAATAAAAAAATTGAAGAAAAAAAAATAAAGATAAAGAGAGAATCTTAAAAGCAGCAAGAGGAAAGGAGAGAGTTACCCACCAAGTAGTGCCCATAAGATTATCAGCTGATTTCTTGAAAGAAACTTGCAGGTAAGAAGGGGCTGGAAAGACATATTTGAAGTCATGAAAGGTAAGGACCTACAGCTAAGATTCTTCTCTCCAGCAAAGCCATCATTTAGAATGGAAGGGTAAATAA
>NW_028096009.1:0-1471 GCF_014824575.4 Sturnira hondurensis
ATCCTCACCTGAGGATTTATTGATTTTAGAAAAAAGAGAAGGAAGAGAAACACGGACATGAAAGAAATATTGATCAGTTGCCTCTAGCATGCATCCCTACCAGGGACTGAACCCACAAACCAGGCATGTGTCCTGACTGGGAATTGAACTCATGACCTTTCAGTTTACAGGAGGATGCTCCACCCAAGCCACAATGGCCAGGGCTGTCAGCTCTTCTTTACTGCAGACCAGGCTGGCCAACGGTGGTTGCAGGCCCACCACAGTCACTTGGCAGCAGACCCATAGAGACTGTGTTTACAGAGGCATGGCCTCCCATGGCTCTCCCTACAAGATTGCTCTCTGCAGTCTCATTCAGTAGTTGGATGTGCTTCGTTTCTCAGAATGATGGGCTGCTCACTCCTGACTTCCTCCTGGACCTTCACTCCTACAGCCCCTGTGACAATTGCATAAATTGCTAATTTATATAATAAATCCCTTGTCCCATAACTCATAAAGATTCTGCTCCCCTGATTGAACCATGATTGATATATGCCTTCCTGCCTCCTAATTCTGACCTCCATGCCTCATATTCTAATAAAGAATACCACAATTTCCAGTATTTCACTGAAAGGCTAGAGACCATGTTGACCTACAAAAAGAACAACTACCAGAGCAGAAACCCTGTTTCATAGGTTTTTCAAGTCAACAGAAGAGTTTCAAAATCATTATTATTCTGCATACAAGGTGCCAGTGCCCTCTACTTAGACTAATATATCGTATTTTCCTAACCCACCATCTATCAAGCCAGTTAGCTATTTGTTAGTGAGTCAGGCAATGTCTAACGCTCACAGATGTGTATGATAATGTCTAGAACTCAAACATGAGTATAAATCAGTGTCTGTCCTTAAAGAGGTCAAACCATACCATCAAGTAATTAGAATATAATAAAACATGTGCCATATAATATAGAATGTAGAGAGTGCTATATCATGTCCTAAACATTATCTCCCTACATTTTTTTCCGTTAAAACAGTTTCCTCAGTCTTGGGATTCCCTTTTACATTTCACATAAAATTTATAAGTAGCTAACAAATACTTTATTTAAAAATGCTCGACATCACAAATATTGGATTACAAATTTTAAACGAAATGTTGTCTGTTAGAAAAATTATACTCTAGCTCAAAAATAGGCAGTCCTTATAATAGTTGGAAAGGAGGGAAAAAAGTATATTATGAAGATAAAAATAAAAACTAATGGAATATAAAAAAACATACAAAAGGGTCAAAGTATTTGAAGACTTTTAAGAGACAAATGACTGAAAGAAAAGACATAAGATACAAATGAGCTATCATCAGTAGAGAAAAAGGGGAAAAACACTGTTACTGCAAAGAAGAAAAAAACAGGAGTTACTTTTTTTCCAGCTGGAACCATGGAGGGCACAGAAGAGAAGGTTCCTACTGTGCCAGAAACCCTTAAGAAAAAGCAGAGGAA
>NW_028096010.1:0-514 GCF_014824575.4 Sturnira hondurensis
AGGGAAATCCTGGTTGTCTTCACAGTAAAGCCCAGAACAAATCTATCCCTGCCATAGTCAGTGGCAACTCCATTGGTCTTGTGGCTTTAGCAAAAAACCCTGAAATCACTTTTGGCTTTTTTCTCTCACACTCTACATTTGGTCCATCAGCAAACCTTAGCTCTCCCTGATGGCCTGTTCATATTCACCACCCTCACTACCCTGCAGTTGGTCCAAGCATGAAGCCCCCTCAGGTTTTCTTGTTTGACATCATCACATGCTACACTTTATGGTAGTTATTTTTCTACAGTGAGTACTCTTTGATGACAGGGATCATAAAATGATAATGCTACTGCCTCATGTGTGAATGGCAATTTACAGCTTGCAAGCCTTTTCATTCTCATATATTGTCCCCCACCATTTCACAGGTGAGGAAGGAGGCTCAGGGAAGTTACCTGTAACAGACAAAGGCATAGATCTGTAAAGTGGGACAAAAAGAACTTTGGGTTCCAAGTCCCTTGCCTTTTACTCAGCA
>NW_028096011.1:0-665 GCF_014824575.4 Sturnira hondurensis
TTGTCAACTACGGTCAAAGGACACGAGTGGACCACTGTGATCCACACCCACATGTCCATATGTGAACATGCTTTGCTTTTAAAAAGCTCACACAGGAACCAAAGTTTGTATTAGCTTTTTATACCTTTAAGATCATCCCCAGAAGGTTCAACGAGAACACTCACGGCTTGGCAAGAACACAACGAAACTGGCACCACCACACGTTCCTTAGCTCAATGCCTGATAAATCCTCAACACACGTCAACGCCACCCTTCTCCAACTGCATAACACAGTGCGTTTCCAACTAACTTTCAAATACTGAGTGGCTTAGTATTCCACGACACGTGCTTCTGCTACCTCTTTTTGGCCTTATTCTTCTAGGCAGCTCGGGCTGCCAGGGGAATCTTCCCACATCCACACACTCAGCTCTCTGGGTCCCAACCCTCCTACCCCAACCCTTCTTGGCTACCACAGCCCAGAGGTCAGCAGAGTCTCACGGACCAGGGCTGCGGGGTGAGGGGGGGTCTTCTTTTGAGCCTGGCTCCAGGAAGCCGTCCTGATGTTGACCACAAAATCCACAATGACTCTTCCAAAAACCTGCCTCCCTGCTTAAGGCCAGTTACCTACCCCCTTGACTCATTCTGAGAAGATTCTGCCTCCTATATCACAGGAAACTAGCCAGATC
>NW_028096012.1:0-816 GCF_014824575.4 Sturnira hondurensis
AGTGTATAGGAAATGCCAATCATTATACTCGGTCCCCATTTTGCTGTATCATTCCCTGTTCCTTCTAGAGAGTGGTGATGTGGACAAGTGGTGAAGGGCAAGAACACTGCACAAGCCTACTGCAGCTGACAGGTGGAACTGGTAGAAAAACCAAAACAGGAAGCAAAGTGTAAAAGTTCACATCCTCTACAGTGAAGTGGAAAATAAATCTGTTTCTATTATTGGTTGGAATGTGTGAGGAGTGTCATTCTCCTGTCCTATGAAGCTGGTGGAAAAAGTGGAAGTCCAGATTCCTATGTGCATAAGATTTTCCCTAAGTATGAAATCCCCTGAGATCTGTGGGTAAACCATTCTCATAGTTAAGCCTAGTCCTTGGTCCTGTCAGGTCTCCTTTTGGCCTGGTTCTGAGGAATACTCAGCGTAGCTCTCAACTTAGTTCACCTCTAAATGACAGTGTTGTAGTGCTATACTTCACCCTTTTCCAGTAATTGTCATGGAAGGTCTCAATGAGCTTGTGTATATTACTCCTCATATTCTTAAAAGGTACCATTTGGTACTGACAGGTTAGACATCAGGGGCCTTCCAACAATCTGTCGTCCCAGTTAATGGCATACCTCACAACACTGTCAAAAGACTATTACCACAGAGGGAGAATTTGCTTGGTAGCATTCCTGAAATCAGTGCAAAATGGCCTCATGTCTGCACCTATCAACACTGAAATATTGAGTCACTCTGTGCAGTTCCCATCTTTGTTTCATAACACGGAGGTGAATGATAACACAGCGAGTAAACTTTTCAGATTCTAATGATTTTCTA
>NW_028096013.1:0-731 GCF_014824575.4 Sturnira hondurensis
AGCAGCATCCCTGGCCTCTATCCACTAGAGGCTAATAGCACCACCAACCACCGCCCATCCCAGCTGTGACAACCAGAAATGTCTTCTGATATTGCCAGGTGTCCCAGGGGGTGAGGGAAGGGGCAAAATCACTCCTAGAGGAGAATCTGTGTTAAAGAGTTTTCTGGGTTTCAGGTAAAGTTCAGTATTACAACTTGAAAACAAAATTTACCTATGGAAAATATTTGAAAGATTAATAATTTTGCCACGATGATTTTTTTAAAAAGGAACTGTGTCACTGGTGTGGCTCCTTTTAAAAAAGGAACTGACTGGTGTGGTGTAGGGGTGACTTTGCCCTCAAGTCCCCCCGTCTGCCACGGATGAAAGTAAACACTACCAAGACATGATCTGCTTGGGAAGGAGAGGTGGCCCGTTTCTCAGAGGAAAAAGGCCTCGAGTCCCTTCCTCCTTGGGCTTTTATTGGGTTGTAATACACAGGAATACAGGGTGGCAAGGATCAAACAGTAGATAACATTTCAAAGAAATCTGAGGGCTTAGTCTGAGTCAGTGTCTATCAGAAAAGGGGGTTGCAGAAACTTTGGGAGACATACTCATTTCCTGCTCAGAGCCTTACCATATGAATGAAAGCACTCTTAGCAAAGCAGATTTCACAAGACTTTTAGGAATTCTTTCTTATGCCTGATCACCCCGGATCCTGCTCTAGCCTGGCAGGGAGCTGCACCGCCTCCCCA
>NW_028096014.1:0-515 GCF_014824575.4 Sturnira hondurensis
CCAAGCAAGAAGAGAATGGCAAGAAATATTCCAAATAATGAGAAACAGAGGCATACAACCAAGGCTACTTTACCCAGCAAGGATCTCAATCAAGATAGAAGGCCAAGATAGATAAAATAAAGAGCTTCCAAGACAAAAGAAGTCTAAAAGAATATGCCTCCACCAAACCAGCTCTACCAGAATTACTAAAAGGGCTGCTTTAAGGAAAGGAAGGAAAAGAGAGAGACAGAGAGGAACACAGGTACATAAATGGCAATGAATAAATACCTTTCAATAATAACCTTAAATGTAAATGGATTAAATGCACCAATTAAAAGACATAGAATAGCTCAATGGATAAGAAAGCAAGACCCACACACATGCTGCCTACAAGAGACCCACCTCAGGTAAAAAGACCACCACAGACTAAAAGTGAAAGGATGGAAACAAATTGTCCAAGCAAATGGACAAGAAAAAAAAAGCTGGGGTAGCAATTCTCATATCAGACAAAATAGACTTCAAAAACAGGACCATAA
>NW_028096015.1:0-789 GCF_014824575.4 Sturnira hondurensis
TATATTCTACTTTTTCCCTTTAATGTAATTTCAGCATACTGCCATCAATTCCATTTTCTTTGAAAACGTGACTTCGCAGAGAGTGAAACAGCGGTGGCCGGGGCTGGGAGAAGTGGGGGGGACCAGAAGGTTCTACTCAGATCGTGCCAGGTCGCAATTGTGTGTGGCCGGCAAGGCCTGGGGACAGACTGCACAGCACAGAGGGGCAGCTAACAGTGCCGTGCTGGACAGTTCAAAATTTGCGGATTTTCGGTTAAATGTTACTGTCACACATGAAAAGTAATAGTGAAAGGGGGTGGGAGGGACCTTTGGAGGTGACAGATATGTTTTTGGCATATATTGTAATGGCTTCTTAGGTGTGTACTTATCTCTAAACCCATCAGGTGGCCTACATTACGGATGTACGGCTTCTGTATGTCAAAAGCAAATGCTGTGAGCAAGGCGGAAATAAAGAACACCTGACCTCAGAGCTGCGGTAAGGGCCTCTCTCGCAGACGACACGGACATCGGTTTAAGTGTGCCCTCGTTGCTGCAAACATGAGTCATTAATAATTTACTGGTACAAGCAGCACCATGAAGAGCATCTCAAGGTGCCACCTGGTCACCGACGTCCTTTGCAACAGCAGCAGCTGTGCCCCCCCATCCCCACCCCCCGGCTACTGTGTGCAGAGACATTGTCGATTTGCCTGCTTGGACCACCGAGGTGATGTCCCCGGCTGAGTAAGGCACTCGCCTACAGAAACTACTGCACAGCTTATTTCCAGTTACCCTTGATAATGTGGGCAAAAA
>NW_028096016.1:0-1399 GCF_014824575.4 Sturnira hondurensis
GAAGTATCCTTTCCTTACACTGCTGCGGAAGGTCCTGTGTTATCTGCAGAGTGAAGTGATTCTTGTTTCTTTGTTCCTGGGCAATAGGCATATTTCGTAAGAAGCGGGATTTCCGTGATAAGACTCTACACTTTGTGTAGAAGTATCCTTTGCTGGCATTGCTGCGGAAGGTGTTGTGTTATCTGCAGAGTGAAGCCTTTGCCCTTTCTTCCTCCCTGGGCAATAGGGACATTTTCAGGAAGCGGGTTTCCCACAATAAGTCTCTACTCTTTGCGTACAATTATCCTTTTCTGGCACTGCTGAGGAAAGTGCTGTGTTATCTGCAGGGTGAAGCGGTTGCCCTTTCTTCCTTCCTGGGCAATAGGGACATTTCGTAGGAAGCGCGTTTCCCACGATAAGTGTCTAACCCTTTGTGTAGAAATATCTTTTTCTGGCACTGCTGTGGAAGGTGCTGTGTTATCTGCAGAGAGAAGCAATACCCCTTTCTTCCTTCCTGGTCAATAGGGACATTTCATAGGAAGCGGGTTTCCCAGATGAGGCTCTACACCCTGTGTTGATGTATCCTTTGCTGGCAGCGCTGCAGAAGATGTTGTGTTATCTGCAGAGTGAATTGTTTCTCGTTTCTTTGTCCCTGGGCAATAGGCACATTTCGTAGCAAGCGGGTTTCCAGTGATAAGTCTCTACCGCGTGTGCAGAAGTATCCTTTGCTGGCACTGCTGGGGAAGGTGCTGTATTATCTGCACAGTGAAGCATTCGCCGTTTTTTTTGTTGCTGGGCAATAGGGACATTTCGTAGGAAGCCCATTTCCCAGGATAAGTTTCTACCCTTTGTGTAGAAGTATCCTTTTCTGGCACTGCTGCAGAAAGTGCTGTGTTATCACAGAGTGAAGCGTTTGCCCTTTCTTCNGCAGGAAGCGGCTTTCCCACAATATGTCTCTACACTTTGCGTACAAGTATCCTTTTCTGACACTGCTGAGGAATGTGCTGTGTTATCTGCATGGTGAAGCGGTTGCCCTTTCTTCCTTCCCGGCAATAGGGACATTTCGTAGGAAGCGGGTTTCCCATATAAGTCTCTACCAATTTTGTTGAAGTATCCTTTGCTGGCACTACTGGGGAAGGTGCTGTGTTATCTGCAGAGTGAAGCATTTGCCGTTTCTTTGCTCCTGGGCAATAGGGACATTAACTAGGAAACGGGTTTCCCACGATAAGTCTCTATTACCTGTGTAGAAGTATCCTTTGCTGGCACTGCTGGGGAAGGAGCTATGTTATCTGCAGAGTGAAGCGTTTGCCCTTTCTTCCTTCCTGGGCAATAGGAACATTTCGTAGGAAGCGGGTTTCCCATATATGTATCTACCCCTTGTGTAGATGTATCCTTTTCTGGCACTGCTGGGGATGGTGTT
>NW_028096017.1:0-975 GCF_014824575.4 Sturnira hondurensis
ATGTGTGAATAAAATGGAAATATCAATAGAGAGGAAACCTCAAAAGAAATTTTAAAATTCTGGGCCTGTAAAGCACAATAATAAAAAATTCACTAGATGGATTCAAAGGCAGATACAAGCTGACAGAAAGAAAGAATCTGAACTTTAAGATAGAACAACAGAAATGATTGACACTGAGGAACAGAGAGAAAAACTGAAGCAGAGCAAACAGAGCCCAGGGAAAGGGCGGGACAAAAGGGGACCGGCGCACACAGCGTGGGAGTACCAGGAGAAGCAAGACGACGTAAGAAATAATGGCTGAAAACTTCCTAAGTTTAATGAAACACAAGCATAAACATCAAAAAGCTCAATGAATCCCAAGTAAGATGAACTCAAAGAGACTCACACCCAGTATAATATAATCATACTTTGAAAAGACGAAGGCAAAAAAATGAATCTTGAGAACAGCAGGAGAGAAGTTAATGACCACATACAAGGGAACCTCAAGATTACCTGCAGAATTCTCCTCAGAAAATGTGGAGGCTAGAAGACAGTCAGCAAATGTATTCAAAGTTCTCAAAAATAAGAGTCCTCTATGCAGCAAAACTAACTTTAAAAAAGTGAGGGAGAAATTATTCCCAGGTGAACAAAAGCTGAGGGAGTTTGTAACCACTAGACCTGCCCCACAAAAACGCTCAAGGGCGTCCTGCGAGGGGAAGTGAAAAGACACTAGACAGCACCTCAAAGCCCTACATGGAAATAGAGGTCTCGATAATGATGAATAAATGCGCAATGATAACAACTAGTATTGTTACAATCGAGGTTTGTAGCAACTTTTTTATTGTTCAGTTACAGTTGTCCCCATTCCCCCCACCACTGCTCTCCCCCAGCCCATCCAACCCCTGCTCCCAAAGACAATCCCCACCCCATTGTCTTCATCCATAGGTCCTTTGTACATGTTCCTTGACTTCACCCTTTCCCTTCTTTTTCCCATTA
>NW_028096018.1:0-619 GCF_014824575.4 Sturnira hondurensis
TATATATATGTATGGGTTATGTTTTCTTATCCATTCAGCTACCCTATGTCTTTAGATTGGAACATTTAATCCATTCAGGGTTATTATTGATAAGTACTTGGTCATTGCCATTTTATACCTTTATACCTATGTTCCTCTCTTTCTCTCTCTATTCTTCTTAAAGCAGTCCCTTTAAAATCTCTTGCAATGCTGGTTTGGTGTTAATGAACTCCTTTAGACTTTTTTTTTGGTCTGGGAAGCTCTTTATTTTGTCTTCAATTTTATTTGGTAGCTTTACTGGGTAGAGTAGTCTTGGACACAGATCCTTGCTTTTCATTACTTTGGATACTTCTAGCCAATCCCTTCTGGCCTGAAGTGTTTCTGTTGAAAAATCAGATGACAGTGTTTTTGGAGCTGACTTGTAGGTAAATGATTATTTCTTTCTTTCTGTCTTTAAAATTTTCTTTTTGTCCTTAAACTTTGTCATTTTAATTATGATGTGTCTTTTTTTTGTAGTTGACTTTGAATTTACTATTATTACTAATATAGA
Source organism: Sturnira hondurensis (assembly GCF_014824575.4). NCBI lineage: Eukaryota > Metazoa > Chordata > Mammalia > Chiroptera > Phyllostomidae > Sturnira > Sturnira hondurensis. The sequence goes on from NW_028096018.1 coordinate 530, forward strand.
TGACATTTTGAGCATACATGTTAGAAAGTTATAAGTGGTTTATAACATTTATAAACTTTCTCTTTTTTCCTAATTTATTTATTTATTTAT
>NW_028096019.1:0-912 GCF_014824575.4 Sturnira hondurensis
AGACCGTGGGTCAGTAAAGGCAAACTAAAGACTCCGGTTAAGTAGTAGCTCACTTAACGCACTACTGCGTTAAGTGATTTTAGCTCACTTAAAATCATGCATTTAGTGAATCACGCATTCACTAAATGCGTGATTTTTCTCCTCTCTGAACCTCAATTTCCTCACCTATAACATGGGGATAATACATGCTTTTCAACATTATCTGAGGACTAACCGCAAACAGTGATTAAATACTTATTAAGACCCAAATTGTTGTGTCAAGCTTGCGGGTGGGGGAGGGGGGAGGCACACAAAGAAAAATTAGGCATAATCTGTGCTCCCACCCCAAATTCATATTCTAGTCAGGAAGATAGAAACAATGACATCATAATCTAGTCAATGCAACTATAGATAAAGTGAACTACTTATTTGCTTGCAAACAGCATATGGAATATTCAATAAGACTTACTTTTCTCCTGCTACCTAAGGAGGAAAGAATGTACTGCAAAGAGGAAACACAAGGCGGCATGCCGCAGGCGCCCCCCTCTGGAGGGCTGTCAGGGCCTATTTGTGCAAAGGCAAAAGGATCTCCTATCTGATACCTTCGGGAATTATTTGGAATCCCGTAATCGTAAATAATGTTAATAACCTTGAGTCACTATGAAAAGGTTAAATTATGTTTAAGAGTCAGGGAAATATAGAGATAGAAGGTTTTCTATCTCAAAACATTATTTTTTTTAATTTATACTCTTTTTAAAGAGAATGTTTGTCGTATTTTCCTTCCGCCACCTCCCAGGTTGAGAATGTGAATTTCCTTTTTTGGTTCTGGTGCCTGGTATAGTGCCTGGTATAGTCCAGGCCATAGTGCCTGGTATAGTCCAAGTGCCTGGTATAGTCCAAGGCACAAGCCAGGTGCTTAGGAAATACTCATTG
>NW_028096020.1:0-551 GCF_014824575.4 Sturnira hondurensis
ACCCTGCCTCAGTTTCCTCCCTGCCCTCAAAGCATCGTCAGAAGTCCTTGACAAGCAAGCCCCCTCAGAGGAGGGGCAAACTAGGCCAGACACAATCACTTGGGAGGCTATCATGGAAGGACTGGAGGTGCTTCAACACGGAGCAATGGACTCTTGTCCCCCTGGCTTTGAGATAGCCCGAGTCCCCATTTCCATCTGGGAGAAGCACTGCCTGGTTCTAATTCACTTAAGCCTAAAAACCTATGATGGGGAAGGCAGTGCAGCCCAGTGCTGAAAAGGACAGGTATTGGGGTAAATCAGGCATAAGAAAGAATATGTAAAAGTCCTGTGAAAACTGCTTTGTTTAGAATGCTCTCATTTAAATGATAAGGGTCTAAGCAAAAAGTTTGTCCCTCAAAGATTTATGGCTTATTAGCTATCTGACCCTGACTGAGAATAAGCCCTGATAGTTCTTTGAATATCTATTGTGTGATCCTTACCGGTATTCTTTTTTTTAAATTTTTTAAAGCTTTTATTTGTTTATTTATCTTTAGAGGGGAAGGAGAGAGGAG
>NW_028096021.1:0-689 GCF_014824575.4 Sturnira hondurensis
GGAAGGAATTAGCTCTCTGGGGAAAAAACAGTCAAAATCACCCATTCAGGACGGCAAAATGAAAAAATAATTTTAAAAATGAGGATAGTATAAGAGAACTGTGGGACAATATAAAGTATTTTTAACATTGCGTATAGGAATTCCAGAAGGAGAAGAGAGAGAAATGGGCAGAAAGTATATCTGAAAAAAATTTGGCTGCAGTCTTTTCTAATTTTGGGAAGAAAACAGACATTCAGGTTCAGGAAGAACAGAGAGTTTCAAACAAGATGAACCCAAAGATGCCCAGAGCAAGACATATTGTAGCTGGTATTGCAAAAGTAATTCTAGTACTGCATTGAATAAGAGAGGTGATGCCTGTGATGTTAAGGGGNAGTGAATTTGTCATATATGGCTTTTATTATATTTATGTATGCTTTCTCTATTCCCACTTTGCAGAGAGTTTTTTATCATAAATCAGTGCTGGATTTTATCAAATGCCTTTTCTACATCTATTGATAGCATCATGTAGTTTTTATACTTGATATTTATATGATGCGTCATATTTATTGATTTATGAATGCTGTACCAATCTTGTATGCCCAGAATAAGTTTTTGCACAGCAAAGGAAACCATCAACAAAACAAAAACACAACTCACTGAATGGGAAAATATATTTGCCAATACATCTGATACAGGTGTTAATGTACAAA
>NW_028096022.1:0-539 GCF_014824575.4 Sturnira hondurensis
TGGCTCAGAAACCTTAGACCCAGAGCCTCTGCTCTCCGTGGGGTTGCTGCTTCCTCTCCGCTCCCAGCGGTCCCGCCGGTGCTGCCGAGGGCTTTCCACCTCCCAGCGTATGTTTTCGTATTATTTGAAACCCACGGGGCTATACACATTTTGGTGTTTATTCTTGATTATAAAAGTTTTTGTGCTCCTCCTTCTAAACAAAGAAATATTTGAAATTAAGACACACTGTCTGCATCATTACCCTTAGTCCAAAAACAGCCTTTACTTTTGTCCATTTACAATTTCAATGTAACTATCCCCTTTAAAAAATTAATTGATAAGTAAGTGTGCAGAAAAAAAATATGCTTGATGGTGGAATGAAGAATCTCATTTCTTATAGACCCGTTCGTGTAGTGCACTAAGCCAACGGATTTATGTTTCGGAAGCACCTGGGCACAGACACGTGCATTTATGCAGGCGATGAACTTCGTGGGTTGCTTTAAGACATGCAGGCTGATGAGAGCTGAGATGCATTCATGAGCTGTGCTTTCAGCTTTAGC
>NW_028096023.1:0-943 GCF_014824575.4 Sturnira hondurensis
GAGACCGAGGACCACCTGCTAGCCTAGGATTAGAAGGCTGCAGTACTTAATCCACTTTTCCCTGAATTTCAAAACCCCTCCTCTCATTTTCTTCTCTTTTATAAAAAAGCTGACTTGGAAGGAAATGTAAATGGTCCATTAGAGTAGGAATCTGCTGTCTTCTCAAATCACCAGCTTTCTGAATGAAGCACCCAGAAAGATTGAGTCCCTGTTGGTGCTTACTGGGTTCGCCATGTGACAGGCAGCACGAAGGTCGGCTTTTCCAGCTTCAAAGGGACTTAAAGGAGTTGTTCAGACTTATGCGAGGAAAGGAGTGTATGTTTGTGTTGTACGGCATTATGGTCCCTTCTTCTGTGTCACAGTGGCCTCAACGTAAGTGGTGTTAACTGCCGACAGTTTTTGTTCGTTTGTTTGTTTGCTTGTTTGTTTTTGCAGTGCAAGTTCCTGAGTCATACTCAGATTATTGAGGTGTCCACTTCAAAGACGGCTGTGTGGGATAACAGGGCAGACCAGGCACGGGGACCAGATAGGGACCCAGGCACCAGGCTCTCTGTTCATGGCCCCCCTACCCCAGGCTCCTGGGTTCTAGGGATCTTGGGTTGATTTCAGTAACTCACTGACTTGAGCCGCTTGGTCTTTCTTCTCCTGCCTTTAAATTCATGCTTTTATATTTTATGTTTGGAATTAAACAGGACAGTGAGTTCAGGAAACACTAGACCCCACTGTCTAGCCCTGAAAAGCAGATCTCAGGCCCTGCAAATTCTCTCTACCTGCAGCCTTGTTCTGTGACCTCAGGCATGCTGTGTAACGAACTTGTGTCTTTTCAAGTTGTCTTGACCGTGTTGCTGAGGGTGTTTAGGAGTCACAACAAGAACTAAAGGGCTGGGGCAACCACAGCATTGGCCACTGGGGGCTGGACCCTGCACTCAGCTCTAAACCCACT
>NW_028096024.1:0-1780 GCF_014824575.4 Sturnira hondurensis
TTCTACATGCTTAGTTTGTAGCAGCTAACCAGCTTCTCCTGTTTCTTTGTCTGTCTAATTCTAATTGACATATATTCTTATTCAAGGTAAAGGAGGGGCTGTTATCCCAACAACTTTAGACATTCAGGGGCTATTTCATTAGAGGGGATTTTTCCATCCTTTCAGGCAGTTCCGTCGGCAATGCTCATGTTTTCCCCTGAACTGTCCCTTCCTCTTGGGTGATTTTCACAGGAATAAGTAAGTACAGTACAATGCCTATATTCAGTAGCAAGAGTAAAATAATGAAAATAAAACAGCCAATTGCTAACCCATTTTGGATGCCACATTCTCTTCCGGGGAGACGAATTCCTTGAACTTGAGTCCTTCATGCCCGGACCTTGTCAGACAACATGGTTGGAAGAGGACATGGCACCTTCCCTCCTGCCCTGCAGAGGCCGTCCTTCCGGACTCCGCACTCACCAGCCCAGGTCTCGGGCAGGGCCAGCCCCCGGAAAGCAACAAGGGTCCCATGAGACCCCTGAGCGTTTGCTAAGAATGAGTTCCCCTAGTGGAGAAAATTTTCAAATCTACCTACAGGGAGCGCTGAATAGCCACTCCACACTTCGGACACCCAAAGCGAGTGAGAACTGGCAAAACTCATCAGTATCCAGGTCTGGGGACGCGGGGCTCTGCCCTCCTCTGCACCCGGGACTCTGAGCCCCTCCTCGTCCATGGGAAAAAGGCTGTGTGAACAGGAAGAGATGGTTATGGGCGCTCCCCTGTGTTCCTCATTCCGCTGACTCTTCACTGACCTCTCAGCCCACTCAACACGTCACTGTCCTTACAATGGCTTCTTAGGAAGTGTCCTGCTCTCTGCACCCGATGTCACTTTAACTCGGTGTGACCACCTTCACCTTGCACCTGTCACCCCCTTGACAGCATGAAGACAGTTGTGTTGTGCTGACTGACCACCTCCGGGTTCCCAGGAGTGATGTACAGGAAACTCCTATTGATGCTGCTGCTTGAGTTTGGTTCCAGAGGGATCTCATCTGAGGGGTGAGCAGGGACATCAGTGAGGGGGATGTGCAGTAACTTCTGTGGTGGAAGCTTCCATAACTGGAAGCTCTCATCAGATGGAAATGAAATCCGCCCAGCGAGCTGAACTCACGGCTGTAACACGGGCTTGTCACCTGGACGAAGATGTAGTAGCCAATTGTTACACTGATATTTTTACAGAAACAAGCCCCCTCCCCAGAGGTCTTTTTTCCCTATGGTTTGTCTTAGGCCACACCCCCCACCCAAGAAATTTTGACTCTTAAGGTCCCGCCCATCTCCCTAGCTAGCACACCTTACTGAGGGGCAAAATAGCTATCAGTTCCTGTGCTTGCTGCTTTCCCCAGCCCCCAAGCTCCGCCTGTGTGTGGGGGAGGCGGGCCTGGGGCCTCTCAGCCTACACACTGTAACAATTTCCGCTGTGCACCTGGTGTAGCTCATGACTGTGGGCTGATGGGGAAGTGAGTGAGGCCTCCTCCCTTCCTCAGGGCAGTGCACAAACAAGTGCAAAACTGGTTGCACAATCATTATATGCCATAAAGGACCCAAAACAACGGGCCATTATCAAAATTTCGGGATATTCTAATGCTGCCACCATGGAAGGGAAAGGAAGTTCATTTTGCCAACACTGCAGCTAGGTAAGCGGCATTGCACAGACAAATCCAGGCCCAAAAATGTTCCCTGAATTCTATTAAATCAATAAAAAATTATCTTTTACAGTTTCAACAGACAGCTATGGAAGGAGAAA
>NW_028096025.1:0-902 GCF_014824575.4 Sturnira hondurensis
AGTAATATTTTATAATTTTCCCATCCATAGTTATTTTGTTGCTTAATATTTGTAATTTGTAATAGAGTCTAATTAGGTACATTAAATTAAAAGGACAAATACAAAGCCAGAGCCCTGTTTAAGGAATTTGTCATACTTCACTTTTGAAGGAAATGGAAGACTAAAGTTCTATACTCAAAGATTCTGGAGGGTTAACCTAATCAACAAAACAAGCAAACAAAATACAACAAGAGACATTGAAATAAAGAACAATCTGACAATAAGTAGAGAGGAGGAAGGAAAGAGATAATAGTGGATAATGGAGTGAGGGGTCATCAAGGAACATGTATGAAGGATACATGGACAAAGCCAAGGGGGGTGGGTTTAAGGGTAGGAGGTGGGGATGGATGGGGAGGGGGCATGGTAGGGTGAAAATGGAAACAACTGTACTTGAACAACAATAAAGAAAATTCTGGATGGAAAAACTGAATCACCTGAAATCTTTCAGACTGAAGAGAAAGCAATCTGCTAGAATCATAATCAAAGCCTGGAGGAAATACATCCAAGGAGCAGGCAAAAATGAGAAGGGTACTGCATCTTATAAAAACTACAATGCAGATTCAAATAAGCTCAGTACTTGATTGAATAGGGGTGATTACACCTTATACTTTTATGCCTCATAAAGGAAAGATAAAAAGTTTCTGAAGAAATATGTAAGTCAGAGCTATATAATCTTTTACATAGGATGTCTGAAATTCATAAAATAATTATGAAACATGGAAAGAAGCAGGGATATGTGCTCATAATTAAAAGGAAAATAGTTCATTGAAATAACCACAATCATAGTTACAAAGGCTGGCCAAATTTCTCAAATCATTTTGCATTCAATGATTAATAAATGATTACTGACTATAAGAGAATTG
>NW_028096026.1:0-1682 GCF_014824575.4 Sturnira hondurensis
GGTGCCTCATGCTTCCGCCTTGGATCCCAAGAGCATCCAGCAACTGGTGCTCTGCTCCCACGAGGCCAAGAAGTTCGCCTACTGTCCCTACAGTCACTTTCCCGTAGGGGCTGCTGTCCTCACCACGGATGAGAGGATCTTCTCCGGTAAGGGTGAGGAAGGGTGTTCGGGCTTCCCAACCACGGCAGCCTGCGGGGTGAGAGCAGGATACTCAGGGAGGGGCGGGAGTCTCCAGAGGAGAGGAGCCCAGGTCTGTCCCCTCTTGGCTGAGCCTCCCCTGTAATGCCATTTGCCTCCACCCTGCTAACGTCCCAGGCTGTGGGGTGAAGGTGCTGTTCAAGTCGAGGGGTTTTTGATTCTTGAAAGACTGGGAAGTGGGAGGTGGGACGGGGAAGGAAGCTGGAAGGGAAAGCCGTGAATGGAGAGCGTCGGCTGTGCTGTGTGTTGGGAGCCAGGGCAGAAGTCCTCTCCGAGTCCCCCTCTGGGGCCCGCCCCCGGTAAGGCTTCCACAAGTTCTATCAGCAAGTTCTCACCACGGACCCGAAGTCCAGGTGTTACGCCCATTTCTCAGTGGAAAGCCCGAGGCCCAGAGAGGTGGCCTGGCCTGTTCAAGGTCACATGGAGCACTGAAGGCAGAACCCAGGGCTGGGGTCCCCCAAACCCTGATTTCTTCCTGCCGCCCTCCGTGTTGAGGGGTGTCAGGGAGGGGAAGCGAGGAGTCCAGACAGGACGACTTGTTAATGGGGTGCGGAGGACCTTGGGGGTAAGAAGCCAGGCACGGTCTGAGTGCAGCAGTAAGTGCCCGCCTGGGGAGGGGGGGACAGGAGTCTGAGGCGGCGCTAATCTGGGCCCAGCTCTTTTTCTTGGGTTCGTTGGTTTGATAGAAAAGCTCCCTTAAACAAAACTTCAGGCTTGATTTTGCTCAGCTAGGGGCATTCTCTGTCAGGACCGTGGGGAAGGAAGAGGGTGTGGGGTTGGCAGGGAAGACTTGCCCTTGACACATGAGGGCAGATGAGAATTGGCACCAAGGGCCAGAAGGGGATGCGCAGCCCTGCTGCCTAGAATTCCCCTGTGGCTTGCAGCAGCTATTAAAGGGCCAGAGGCCTGCACACGTGCATCTATCTACCTGATCAGTAACCCCCAGCAGCCCGTCCCAGCGTGAGCTGCTCACCTGCTCTGCCACTCAGCTGTGGGTCCAGCTTGGGGCTGACGTCCCCTTCTGTCCTGTCCCCTCTGAGCTCTCATACGTTATTCCTTGTCTTTTGAGTTTCTGTGCAGCTGTCGTGAGTTCCCTGGGTCTTAAACACGTTGGAGTAGGAAAAGTGACCTGGGGCCGAGAGCTGGTGTGTGAAAGAGTGTTGTCTGACTCACCCTCACAACGCAGGGCAGTTGCCATAGCACCGCTTTGCAAACAAAGGAGACAGAGCTCCTGGAGGCTAAATCCCCAGCTCACAGCTGGGAGTCAAACCCAGAGTTCCCCTGACTCTCAAAGTCCGCTACTCTGTAAAGAATAAAAAACCACGGAGTGTTGTGTGGACATTTAGGCTCGCCTGGGGGCTCAGATGAGTATCAAACAGTAACCACCATCACAAACACCCTTGCCGTCCCACGCTGCCCCATGAATCAGCCATCGATTTCTTTCCAGTGCCTCCACAGCCCCTCTTCATCCTTGCATTGATTCG
>NW_028096027.1:0-779 GCF_014824575.4 Sturnira hondurensis
AGGAGCTAAGTTTGAAGGAGAAGGGTAATTGGATCAGGATGAAATATCCCCCAGCATAAAATCATGTTCTCTGTTGCAGATATTTTGAAACACTGGAATTTATTATATTTTATTATAACCTAAAATAATCTAGCATAATTAATGTCAAAGTGATTTATTTACTTATTTATGGGAAATGGTTACTTCTCTAGTGTTTTTTTTTTATGGGGGGTGGGGAGAGATGGTTGGCTTTTCTAGCCCTAAGATACAATTCAAAGGTACTATGCTATTGTGAAATTATTTTTACCATTATTTTTGCTTTCTTATCACTAGCTTGTTTGAAAACTCTTAGACCAACCATTCACCGGATTGAACAGTATTGTACTCACAATCAAAGGACAATGAGGCCCTGGCTGGTGTAGCTCAGTGGATTGAGCGCAGGCCTGCGAACCAGAGGATCGTGGTTGGATTCCCAGTCAGGGCACATGCCTGGGTTGCAGGCCGGTTCCCTGAAGGCCAACTCCCAGCAGGGGACGCATGAAAGGCAACCATATATTGATGTTTCTCTCCCTCTCTCCTTCCCCTCTAAAGATAGAAATAAATAAATAAAATCTTAAAAAATATATATGCCAAAAAAGGACAATGAAGATATTAAATTATTTCATTTATTCATTCATTCATTCATCAACAAATAAATATTTATAATTGCCTATCATATGCCAGACACTGTACTAAGGGCTGAAGACAGGGTAGTAACAGACAAAGCATTTTCTCTTAAAGGCTTACATTCTAGAAGGAGA
>NW_028096028.1:0-508 GCF_014824575.4 Sturnira hondurensis
CCCCCCCCCCCCCGCCCCATTCCCATGGCAACCTGCAAAGGCCATATCCGACCGGAGCCCCAGTCCGGCTTCTGCGCAGTGAACGGACATGCAGACAAAGAAAGAGGGGGGCCCCTGAGGCCCCAATGTCCACCTCGTCCTCCTGCGAGTGGCCAGGCCTTTTCTGTTGGTTTGGGTTTGCTGGGATGTTTAAAAATTTGCAAAACGTGTCTCTATCCGGCAGGATTCCTCAGCTGCCTAGGGGAGCCGAAGTGACAGCACAGTTCATTTTTAAAACATTAAAGATACATTTTTTGGTCCTGCTTCTCGGTGACGGTATATCTCATCTCATTGTCCCCGTCCCCTAAAAGGCAAGGGACAGTTCACTCCTTCACCATGGAGGGACTTCCGTGGGAGGGGCCTGAAAAGGCACTTTCTGCTCTGAATTGTCCAGGAGGTGGGACTCCCAGCATCTCAACTCGCAGGCACTGTTCCTTCCATCTGCTCACGGCCCGTCCATCCGACCAAC
>NW_028096029.1:0-1509 GCF_014824575.4 Sturnira hondurensis
TCAAGAAAAAAACACACAGATAGGCCATGAATTATTATTTCTTCCTTCTGTGGGGGTCTTTCTTTTTACTTTTGGTAGGGTCATAGTGCCCAAAAGGAAAAAACTGAGCAGGGATTCTCTAATTCCCCAAATATCCCTTTCCCTATATATTCTAAGAATTTCTATCATCTTTTTTTTTTTTTTTTTGCTTTACCAAGGGTTGAGCAAAAATAAAAAATCCTAATATCTAAGCCCTAGGGAAAAGCCAATTTCATCCACGTACATGTATGAAGAATTTCAAAACATAGCAATGAGACACTGTAGAAAAACTAAACTCTAGCAGGGGTTGTCCAACCTGTTGCCCAAGAGACTCAGAATAGGTGTGAATACAGCCCAATACAAAATCCTAAATTCACCTAAAACATGATGAGATCTTTTAGTGATTCCGTGTCACAATGTATTTAATGTGTTGCCCAAAACAACTCTTCTTCCCCGGGTAGCCAAGAAACACCAAAAGTTTGGATACCAAATGTGAAAATGGCGACGGAGTAGGATGGAGCAGATTCCAGCTCCCTTACACATGAGAGAAAATCCTGGCAGATCTACTGAGGAACAGCACAATCAACCAACAGTTCCCCAGCATTTATGAAATTGGGAGACCAGAGATTGTGACAGATGCTGAGGGACCAGACAGGGGCAGGTCAGTGGGGTCTTGGAATTTGAGTGAAAACATGAATGAAAACAAGAGGGGCAGCAGAGGCTGGTGCAACAGTCTTCAACCAGTGCTGGAGGAGTCTCGAGCCTGGGCACCCAGCGGCAGTAGGCGACCAGAGCCAGTAATCAGCTCCCTCCCTCCCGGACTAAGCAAGGCTGGGCAACCTCCAGCAGAGACCTGTCTGCTTGAGTTTACAGACAGGGTAACAGGGACAAAGGGCCATGTTTAACTGCAAACTCTGTAGTTGCCAGCCTGGGAGAATTAAGAGGCACATTGTTGTCACTGGTCTGACTGAGAATTGGGCTGGGCTGAGAGGCAGGCTTTGTAGAGAAGGTTTTTTTGGAAAGTGGACTGAGGTGCTCTCCTGCGACAGCAGCTTGGCTTGCTTCCCACTCAGCCTGGTAGCGATCCAGTGGATGAGTGGAAGGATTTTAGTCCTGCCACAGGACTGGAAAGGACCATCTCCCAGGACCCACGCAGCCTGGCAGGTGCAAGGGCAACTGCACTCCAATCTGGTAGCCTGCAGTCCAGCCCACAGAGAGGTCCTGCTGCAACCAGAAAAACCGGTTTGGATAGTTTGAAAACAACAAAGGAAAGTGTTTTTTTTTTTTTTTTTGTGGGGGGGTCATTTTAGTAATCTTATATTATTTTTATTTTATTATTACTTTATCTTTCAATACTTTGTTCCTCTCCATCCTTTTTTCCTCTTTTAGTCCTTCTTCATTTCTTCCCAAACATATCACTTTCCTGCCTTCTCCTGCCTTTTTTTTTCTTCTGTGTTTCTTTCTTGTTTTGTTTTCTTTTACCCACAAGAG
>NW_028096030.1:0-610 GCF_014824575.4 Sturnira hondurensis
ATATTTTATAGGTCTTGGCTAGGGGCTTCAAGTGTTGATTAAGATAGAACCATGGTGAATGCTTTGCTGAATTCATTATTTTTATGGCTTGGTGGAATCGTGTGGAAATGGTATGATGGGGAAGGAAAACACACACACACACTCACCCACCCACCCCTACACTTTGTGGGAGTATGGACTTCATATCCCAGCTGGGACAGAGACTTCTCCACGCAAAGTTGCTGTGACCGGTCATGCCACGGACACTCAACTATCTTTACATTTGCAACTCTGGGGGCACCTTTCTGGGGTCCTGTGTGAATGTGTATGCCCTGGCCAGAGCACTGGGTATGTCCTGGCTGTACCCTGTTGCAGTCATCTGCCCCGCCCCTCTCAGCCATACATCTTTGGACTGGACCCGTGCTATGCAAAAAGTGGTCTGGGGACTGTTACCAGGTAGTAAGTCCCGAAATTAAACATTTAGGGACTTGTAAAGGAGGTCGGTGGGGGGGGGGGGGATGGTTACAAGGGNTTACAAGGGGACTGAATGGTAATGGAAAAAAATGAAATAAAAAACGTAAAAAAAAAAGAGAAACTGGTAGAGGAATCTGATGTTGCAGTGGAATATAAA
>NW_028096031.1:0-860 GCF_014824575.4 Sturnira hondurensis
CCTTCCTTCGGTGCCTCAGTTTCCCCATGTCTCCACGGTGGCCATGTGGTGTTGTGCTTGGGTACAAGGCCTCCGGCGTCAGAGAGCCCCAAAGGGTACCCCGCTGCTGCTGCTGTTGCTGTTGCTGCTGCTGCTGGGGGCATGACCTTGAGCAAGTCCGCTCCTCTGGGCCCTGATTTCCTCACCTGTGAAATGGGGATGCCAACGCTGCCCCCTGCCTCCTTGGAACACCTCGGGGCTCCACCCCCTCCCTCCCCGGGTGGCATCACCCAATAAAGAGTCAGAGGGGCAGAAGAAATCAAGGCCAGGGCTTTGACTCCCAGACCCCTGTCTGGGAGGTCTCTCAGGCTGGGGGCTTCATTTCAGACACCTGCTCTGTGCAATTCTCTCTCTTTTGGGGTTCCTGCCACTGCCCTCTCCTGCCAACCCTCTGGACCCACGACGGTCACAGCCCTGCAGCTTTGGGCCCAGGCCCTGTACCCCTGGTTGGTTCTGGTGGCACCTGGGCCACAGCCTTTGGAGGTAACCCCTCAGTCATAAGCGCTCCTTGATTACCCTCATCCGGGGGGGCCATGGGAGCCCCTCCAGCACTCCTGGTCCCTGTGGGAAGGCCGCAGAGGCTCACGAAGGGTCTGCCACCAGTGGCAAGGAAGCAGGGTTGATTCCAAGAGTGGGCTGACATCAGGGAGGGGTCTCAAGCAGACAACAGCCAAGCCCCCTCAGCCTTGGAGTCTGGAATCCACAAGCCGGGGCCTGGGGCAGGGGTCCAGGAAGAAGCCCAAGGTTGCTGGGACTCCCTGGTCTCAGAGAATGTCCTGCCTGCACCCTTGCAGGGCTGAGGTGCTGGCGCCTGTTTGCGT
>NW_028096032.1:0-514 GCF_014824575.4 Sturnira hondurensis
TGAGGGAAGAGAAGTTTCTGCTTGTCCCGCAGGGTCCTCGTCACTTGCCACAGTTCCGCTGATGGGAAAGTGGCTGCCGGAAGGAAGCCGACGTTCATCAAGCCCTGGCCAAATATTAATCTGGGCACTCATGGATGGGCAGTGATGCACGCTGGCTGACAGCAGGTGTTCTCTTCCTGTCTGAGCTACCTGTGGGTTCAGACCAGCCCTCCAGCCCACCCTGGTCCCGTGGGCACTTGGCATGACCTCCATTTATTCTCTGCTCTGCATCTATTTCCAGATCACTGTCCAGGGCAGGACGAGGGAAGGAAGCAGAGAGACAGAAGTGGACTGGAAGACCTCGGTGGAGAGGAGAGGGAGCTCTCACTCTGCATCAGGTGCATCCCCCACCCTCTCGCCCCCAGATCGGTGGTTTTTAACCCTGACTGTGCCTTAGAATCAATGGGCATGACTGCCATTGACTACCATTGTTTTTTCTGGGGCGAGCCTGGCACATGGGTACTTTAAAATAACT
>NW_028096033.1:0-514 GCF_014824575.4 Sturnira hondurensis
AGATGCCTGGGGAGATGATGACCGAGGGGTCCACAGGATCTGTGCCCCCCCCCCCGCCCCCCATGTATCACCCGCATACTCACAGAGGGGCACAGCCGGTCCGGTAGCAGAAGCAAGAACAAGAAGATAAGAAGGACACCCACTATCTGAACCGTCGCGACCCCTACTGTAGGACTCAGCAGGTCTGCAAGGTGGAAGGATCCGTGAGTCTTTACCCACTGGCGCTACAGATGACGGCCTCCCACAGAGGATGTTAAGAATGTGGGTGCGAGAATCCCGGCGGAGTTGATCCTAACGTAGCACCACCCAACTCGGCTGCAGGACCAGTAATGCTGCGGCAGGGCGGCGCTCCTCCCCGCCGACCCCGCCCCCCCCCTCCCTTGTTAACTGAGGCTTAGGCCAGAGCGGAAGGTGAAGCTGCCATGGCTGAAGGAGGTGCGGAAGCGGTGCCCTGGATCCAGTGCGCACAATAGGCGGAGCAACTAAGCGCATTAGTTTTCTAGCCAGTTGGGGT
>NW_028096034.1:0-628 GCF_014824575.4 Sturnira hondurensis
TCACCCTAATTCCAAAGCCAGATAGAGACACAATAAAGAAAGAAAATTACAGGCCAATATCGCTGATGAACATGGACGCTAAAATCCTCAATAAAATATTGGCAAATCGCGTCCAACAATACATCAAAAAGATCATACACCACAACCAAGTGGGATTCATCCCAGGGATACAAGGATGGTTCAATATACGCCAATCAATAAATGTAATACACCAAATAAACAAAAGCAAAGACAAAAATCACATGGTCATATCAATAGATGCGGAAAAAGCTTTTGATAAGGTTCAACACCCATTTATGATAAAGGTACTCAGAAAAATGGGAATAGAGGGAGCATTCCTCAACATAATAAAGGCCGTATATGAAAGACCTACAGCCAACATCATACTCAATAGGCAAAAACTAAAAGCTTTTCCACTAAGATCAGGAACAAGATAAGGTTGCCCACTTTCACCACTTCTATTCAATATAGTATTAGAAGTTCTAGCCACAGAGATGAGGCAAGAAAAGGAAGTAAATGGCATCCAAATCGGAAAGGAGGAAACAAAACTGGCATTGTTTGCAGATGACATGATAATGTACATGGAAAATCCTATAGCCTCTACCAAAAAACTGCTTGAACTAATAAA
>NW_028096035.1:0-1202 GCF_014824575.4 Sturnira hondurensis
CCTGGCTGGTGTAGCTCAGTGGATTGAGCTCAGACCTGCGAACCAGGTGATCTCGTTTCAATTCCCAGTCAGGGCACATGCCTGGGTTGCAGGCCAGTTCCCTGCAGGCCAACTCCCAGCAGGGGACGCACGAAAGGCAACCATACATTGATGTTTCTCTCCCTCTCTCCTTCCCTTCCCCTCTAAAGATAAGTAAATAAAATATTAAAAAAAAGACCAAGAGATCAAACTTAGCTTCATAAACTATACATTCATTTCTAATTCCATGGGCATTGATCGGAACTAGGACATTTGAGCTAAATCCCTGGGTTTATTACCAAAGTTTGCAATTATGCCTTATTAACAGAAAGAACAGAAATAGACTAAACTAGTTCAATAGTTTTATTCACATGTAAATAACAATACTGGGAACATTAGAAATATTTTTAAAGCTATCTAAGAGAAAGGCTATGATCACTGTTGCTACCCACATGAGTGTCCTTGTGTCCATTCCCATTGTCTTCACCTGTGACCAGGTGCCTCCTGATGTTTGCATGGAGATGTGACAGAGCTCAGATTCTGTGCACTGATTACCTGTTTTCTTTGGTTATCATAGGAGCACTGCTCATACTCAGAAGGGCACAATGTCAACTCCACTGTGGACATGATACAAATGAGACAACATCAAGGCAGGGGTTCGTTTGAAATGTGACCTTAAGTCAATAACAATGACAACTTCAGCTCATATTTTTGAGTGTTTATTGACTTAATGTAAATCTTTTCAGAACTATTCACCTGCAGACAAATATATTATGATAATGCAAGAAAATTTAATTTAGAATTCAATAACACAGAGAAAGAAAGGAGGGTTACTTATGTAGCACATGCAGTTCAAGGGGCGGACTTTCTTTCCTCCTGAAGGAGTTCTGGGATGTACACTTGTAAAACCCAGCATCTTCCCTCTTGACTGAGTCTATGGTGAGTATTTTGCTATCGTCAGACAACTTCATTCTTTTTGTGAACTTCAGATCCATGTCATTGAACAGCCACTGGATGGAGAGTCCAGTTGTGTAGCAGGTCAAGACCACATGATCTTCATCCTCTTTTACCCAATACCTGCTGGCTCTGAGGACAGGCCCTCTACTACCCTCTGTAAATAAACAGACAATGTAAATCTTTGACATAGTGCTTGAGACATGGAGCCATGCTACTTCCTCAGAGAT
>NW_028096036.1:0-609 GCF_014824575.4 Sturnira hondurensis
CCTCTCTGCACCCTCAGCTGTCTCTTCTTGGCAGACAGAAACCCCACTCCTTTTCACAGATGAATGTTATCTGGGTTCCTTTCTGTCTCTGGTGCTGTAGGCTAGGGAGCCCAGCTTGGGGTTTAGACCCCCCACGTCTTAGGGGAACCCCCAGCTGCTGAAATACCTTCTGGAACTTCAGCTGCTGCCCTTGGGAGCCCAGCTAGCCCTCTCCTGCCTCCTCTGTACTCCCTACCAATTTCATTGTGATGAAGTGTTTTTTTGTGTGCTTTTCACTATAAAGCTTCTCTACAGCTAGTGTTCAGTTGGTTATTCAGGATGATTTCTCTACATTTTAGTTGTAATTCCAGATTGGTCCTGGGAGGAGAATAGTGTATTGTCCACTTAATCCTCTGATATTTTCTGTCTGCAAAAATGGTGTCTTTTTAATATATATATATATATATATATATATATATATATATATATATTNTATATATATATAAATATTTAATGTACAGTAAATGTACCATATTATATAAGTTTCAGGTGTACAATCCAGTGATTAGCCATTTATGTAACTTACAAAGTGATCACCCTGATAAATTTAGCACTCTTCTGACACCAACA
>NW_028096037.1:0-3092 GCF_014824575.4 Sturnira hondurensis
TAATGACTGGTCTTATTGGTTTTATGCAAAGAAACCTTTTGTTATCATTTATCCCTTCAGAATGCCAAATTCTGGAGGGATCAGGTAGGGAGAAAAACACAAAACTTGAAGGAAAATCTTTCTCTTTCTAATACCCATCAAGATGCATTTCCATGCCTTATACCTTCTATTACTAACACCACATAATTTCTTTCCAAAACTTTCACATTTCCATTTATTTTTATAACTTCCTACAGACTTTCTCCAATATTTATAAACCTTCTACAGCCTTTTTACCTATCCAGATTTATCCATAATTCTCACTCAGTATCTGGCAGCTAAAAGTCCCTAGATTTGCAGGGACATTTTTTTTTTTCACCTTTCTGAAGCTTAGACCTTGCAAACACCCTATAAATCAGATGGTCAGCCTTGGACCTCAGTTCATGACCTTCAAAACTAGAGCCATTCTTATCAGAACCAGTTACACAGAGAATCTGACTGCTGCAGGGTCCACACAGCAGCAGCACACAGCTAAGCAGGTTTACAGAAGCAAGAAAGCCGGGCTACTGATAGGGTAATGTTCTTTTGTTCTTACTTCTTAGTTACTTAATTGTTTACCCCTCCTTATCTTAGTGGCTCAGCAAATGGACCCAGTCTCTCTGACTTGTCTGGGTTTGTCTAAACAGGTCTCTTGCTACATTTCCCCCTTTATCTATTCTGAGGATGGGAGGAGGTCTCCTGAAGACTTAGGGGCATTCCTAATTCTAAGCAGTGCCAGCAGCAGCAAATCTGTCCAAGGTCATCCAGTCTCCTTCTCAGTGAATGATTTTTGATCTCTGGCCAGGGCCTCTCTGAGGGGAGTGGCAGGGTTTCTGAAGCCCTGTGGCAGTCTGGTCTGGGTCTAAGCCAGCTAGGCTGAGGGCTCTAGGTGCCTGCTAGTGGGCTTTCTCTTCTCTTTCAGATACAGATACAGAACAAAACTTAAAACACAGAGATCCGAAAATAACACATAGGCATTAGGCTTTCCCGCAGCTACCCCGAGCCCCGCCCAGGGGCTCCGATGTTTCTAATTACATAAATCACCGGTGGAGGTGAAGGGCAGGGCTGGGCGCCGGGTGCCGGGCGGAACTCACCTTGTCACAGCGGCTCTGCGGGGCTAGGGGTGGGAGGAACCAGACGAGGTTTTCATCCAAGAAGTGTTGGACTCACCGCCCTCCCTCACAGAGGGCGGGCTGCCAGCTCCCGGACCAACGCACGGCCGGATCGGCCCAGCCTCGGACACACGGAGGAGGCGCGGCGGCGGGTGCAGTGGCAGCGGGGCTTCGGCCCTGGATGCGGCCTGGCTGCACCCGAGGGGGGAGCATCCCACACCAGTGGCACTTCCCGGAGAGACAAAATGGCGGCATCTCTCATCCCTCCAGCAAGGGGAGTGTTACTCCTGCTCCGTAGGTTTTCTTGAGCTTCTGGATCTAAGGGGGTGTATACCCTATAAGCCTCCATAAGTCTTTCTAAGAAGGCAGCAGGGAACTCCTCTCGTCCTTGTATGACCTCACTGACTTTGCTGAAGTTGGTGGGCTTCCTAGCTGCCACTTTTAATCCTCTGAGTAGAACCCGGCAATATTGGAGGAGCGCGTCCCTTCCCCCACTGGAATTGGAGTCCCAATTGGGTGGCTGAGAGGGGAGGATATCTTCTAGCTCCCTCCTCCCCACTGCTGTGCCGCCCTCCTCTCCCATGACAGCCTTTGCAGCCTCTCTAATAATCCTGTCCCTTTCTTCTGATGTGAAGAGGGTCTGCAGGATTTGCTGACAGTCATCCCACGTGGGCTGGTGGGTTCTAAAAATGGTCTCAAGGAGGGAGATGAACCCTTGAGGCTTTTCTGAAAATGGGGGGTTTTGGTGCTTCCAATTATATAAATCACTAGTGGAAAAGGCTACATATATTAGCCAGGGAGGAGCACGTGGTGGCGCATCCGGGGCTGGGGGCGCCTCTGGCAGCCGCAAAATGGCCGGCACTTCCCACGGAAACAAAATGGCGGAGGCAGCGTTATCTCCCGCCGGAGGGCTGTGCACCCCGCCCAAGGTTACAGTGCCTTCCCCATAATGTGTGCCTCCTCGGGTATGTGGTGGACTTAATACTCTATCCCCTCCTGGGTGGGTGGAATCTGGTTTTTCTGGGAGAGGGTAGGGAGGTGGAACATTCACAGGATCAAGTGGGTCTTCTGGCTTCCCTGGGAGCACCGGGTAAAGCCTGGGCTTACCCAGCGGTTTCCTCAGGGCGTGACCATTGCCAGATTCCTCCCCACCCCCTGGCCTGGGCTTAGAAGTAACACATATTGCTCTCCTGCCCCTCCTGTTTGTCTGCATGCGTCTTCTAATATAACCTGGGCGCTCAGTGGCAATGTCCACCCAGACGTCTATGTACAAATATTGGTCTGGGTGGGGTACCCTATAAACCGTTGCCCGGACGGCAAGCAGGGTGGGCAGATCAAAGGTGCGCTCTGTGGGCCAGCCAACATTAAAGGTGGGCCACTCAAGCTGGCAAAGGGTTCGGAGGAACTCTGGGTCCGGCGGAGGTCCCCCGTAGCCGCTTGCGTGCCTCTGAAAATCAGAAAAATTCCTTAGCAAGCAGTTAAGCGGGGGTCCCAGGCATGGACTCTCTCTGGCCCATCTTTATATATTGGATGACCTTTGGGATCTCGAAAATGAGAGCTGAAATCAAAAGAGTTAAGAAAACAGTCGCCAAAACACACACTCGTCTCTCACACCCACACAAAAGCGAACCGCGGTTCTCAGGCATACGATCACTCTCAGACGGTCGCGGCGCGGCACAGCGCAAACCGGAAGCAAGCGCAAAATCAAAAATAATACCAAATGTGACCTAGTCACAACTCCCGAGGGCGTCCCCTCCTTGGGAACCCCTGGATGGACTGCCGGCAACGTCTCGCCTACCACCTCAGGGCCAAACGGTCTAGACCTCCCAAAACCAAAAGAGGATCCTCACAAATACTTACTCAGCCCGGGCTGCCTGTCCAGTCTTCCAAACCGAAACTCCGCAAAGGGATATCTCGCTGGGGCCTCCAAATGTTGCATTCACCAACCGCGAGAACAAATGT
>NW_028096038.1:0-906 GCF_014824575.4 Sturnira hondurensis
GGCCAAGAGGGGGTCTGCACTCTGCTAAAGCCACATGCCTCTCCCACAGGCACTATCTCAGAGAAGCAGCCCCCAGTTACATCCCGGGTAGCAGCAGCTCACTTCTCCCTCACCCAAAACTTGGCCACAGCTATTTTAACATATCTATGAAACCAGTTAAAGGTTATAGATATGTTAAATGACCATTTTAGAGGTTAGCTGCAAAACTGTTGCTATGCAAAACAGCTCTCAATGGCCCTGCTCCATTTGTCCCTTCCCCCAACTGACACCTGGGGGGGGGGCCGTGAGGACATCTTAATAATATTTTCTCCAATATTCTTATACACTTTGAGTTCTGGACACCATTCCAAATCTTTTCTGTCCCCCCCCCCACCTTTGTCTGCACCCTGTATCAATAGGACATTTTTCAGAGGTGATAAAATAGAAAATAATTAATAAAAAGTCTTTTGGGGACCTATGTCATTGTAAACTTGTAATATAAAATAAAAATATGAAACTGGGAATCTAGAATTGAGAGCTGGCCCTATGAATGATTTAGCAACATCTGTGATGATACTGGTATTGATAACCAAAAATATTGGGAAAGTGAGTTGGCAGTTTTTGAAAGTGTTCTTTCAATGGGTTTGGCTAGAAAAATTTTAGATTTATCTACTAATTAACTATTACCTTAAATTCAACAATAGTCAGAGGCCACATAACATTTTGGTTGATGACCAACAATGGCGTGCTATATAGCTGAGGCGCATGGCAGGCTATGCCATTTAAGTTTGTCCACACCCGAGGTGCCTAATATATTTCTCTGAGTCCACCCCCAATGTTACGTGGCATATGACTATGTGAAAACTTTTCATAGGTTTAAACTTTAGGAAAAAGAAGTCCAGAGTTGTTAAGCTTATGTAGGACTCA
>NW_028096039.1:0-919 GCF_014824575.4 Sturnira hondurensis
TCATTAATCTCTACATCCATTTGATGCTGTGGGTGTTAATTTTGTAATCAACCTTTTAAAACTTTTTAAAGAATGAAAGAGGTATAATTTAACTTCAAAGTGTCCACTGTGAAGGGATTGGGGAAACACTTGCTCCTTGGTCACTGTCCCACAGCCCCATAATCAAAGACAAAGGATATTTCCATCAAAGGCGTTAATTTTAAATATGACAAAGCTAAAATTTAAAGAATTTAAATACTTTCTCCAACTTTTAAAAATATTTTTTTATTTATTTTTAAATATTATTTATTTATTTATCTTTACAGGGGAAGGGAAGGAGAGAGGGAGAGAAATATCAATGTGTGGTTGCCTCTCGTGAGTCCCCTGCTGGGAACTGGCCTGCAACCCAGGCATGTGCCCTGACTGGGAATCGAACCGCGATTGTGTGGTTTGCAGGCCCGCACTCAATCCACTGAGCTACACCAGCCAGGGCAAAAAAAAATATATATTTTATTGATTATGCCATTACAGTTGTCCCATTCCCCCTTCACTCCCCTCCACCCCACACACCCCTCCCCATCCCCCCTTTCCTTCATGCCCATGTGTCACAAGTTCTTTAGATTCTATATTTCCCATAGTATTCCTGCCCTCCTCCCTGTCTATTTTCTACCTACTGTCTATGCTACTTATTCTCTGTACCTTCTCCCCCCTTCTCCTCCTCCCACTCCCCTGTTGCTAACCCTCCATGTGATCTCCATTCTATGGTTCCACTCCCGATCTAGCTGTCTTCTTAGTTTGCTTTTGTTTTAGGTGTGGTTGTTAATAACTGAGTTTGCCGTCCTTTCACTGTTCCTGTTTTTCATCTTCTTTTTCTTAGATAAGTCCCTTGAACATTTCATATAATAAGGGCTTGGTGATGATGAACTCCTTGAATTTGACC
>NW_028096040.1:0-607 GCF_014824575.4 Sturnira hondurensis
AGCAATAGGGACATTTCGTAGGAAGCGGGTTTCCCAGATAAGTGTCTTCCCCTTATGTAGAATTATCCTTTGTTGGTATTGCCGGGGATGGTGTTGTGTTAACTGTAGATTTAAGAGTTTGCCCTTTTTTCCTTCCTGGGCAATAGGACCATTTCGTAGGAAGCGGGTTTCCCAGATAAGTCTCTGTCAATTGTGTAGAAGTATCCTGTTCTCGCACTGCTGCAGAAGGTGGTGTGTTACCTGCAGAATGAAGTGTTTGCCCTTTGTTCGTTGCTGGGCAATAGGGAAATTTCGTAGGAAGCGGGTTTCTCATGATAAGTCTCTACCCTTCTTGTAGAAGTATCCTTTTCTGGCACTGCTCAGGAAGGTGCTGTGTTATCTCCAGAGTCAGCCTTTTGCCCTTTCTTCTTTGCTGGGCAATAGCCACAATTCGTAGGAAGTGGGATTCCAAGATAAGTCCCTGCTCTTGGTGTAGAATTATCCTTTTCTGGCACTGCTGCGGAAGGTGCTTTGTTATCTGCAGAATTCTGCGTTTGCTTTTTCTTCCTTCCTGGCCAAAAGGCACAGTTCGTAGGAAGCGGGTTTCCCAGATAAATCTCTGCCCTTT
>NW_028096041.1:0-1796 GCF_014824575.4 Sturnira hondurensis
TCCCTGCACACCTAGGCAGACAGGTCTCTGCCACCCAGCCCCTTCTAGATGGTGAGGGCGGGAGCCAGCTCTTCCAGGGACCCCGCAGCCGGCCCAATCCTCCACTGGGTGATGGGCTCCCTATGAGTCATCCGTGGCACTGGCCACAGACGGAAGCCTCTACACCCCTAACACAGCGGCAGCGGTGGCTCTGAGGTGTTTTGGGCTGGCCGAGGGCAGCTGGCCCTGCCGCTGCCGCTTTTGTCTTTACTCACAGTTTTTGGACTCCCGCTGAGTCCTCTGTGGCAGACGCCCCAATGCTGGCCATAGTCAGAAGCCTCTGGGCCCTGGAAGCTGCGGTGGCAGCAGCTCCGAAGTCTTTACGCACTGGCCAATGGCTGCTGGTCCAGCCGCTGCTGCTTTTGACTTTACTCTGGGGTGCCTGGCTCCCAAGGGCAGCCGGTCCTGCCACTGCCGCTTTTGTCTTTACTCACAGGTGCTGGGGTCCCGATGAGTCCTCTGTGTCAGATGCCCCTGTCGCTGGGCGCAGGGGGAAGCCTCTTGGCCCCAACTGCTGAGGCAGCCAAGGCTCCAAGGTCTTTATGCGCCAGGCAATGGCTGCCGTCCTGCCGCCGCCGCCACCGCTGCCGCTGCCCTTGACTTTTCTCAGGGTTGCTGGGCTCCCGATGAGTTCTCCCTGGCAGACACCCTTGTCGCTGGGCACAGATGTAAGGAAGCCTCTGGGCTCCAACCGCTGCGCACGCCCCGGCTAATGGCTGCCGCCGGTCTGGCCACCTCCATCCTTACTTGCGTCCCTGAGACCCCCAAGGACCTCTAGCTGTCTGGTTCTTCACTATCTCTGGTCTCTTATTTTCATAAATGCTGGGGAATTGTTGGTTGGGAAATTGATTGCGCTGTTCTGTAAATCTGCCAGGATTTTCCCCCAAGTGTAGGAGAACTTCAGTCCCTCGGTCCTACTCCGCCGCCATTTTCTCCCCCAATCTAAAGCTGCTCTATAAAATCATTTAATATCAGATATAATAATACATACAACTTTGTTCTTTCTCAAGATTGCTGAAGCCATTCAGGGTCTTTTTTTTTTGTTGTTCCTGTAAATTTCTGAAATATTTATTCTAGATCTGTGAAATATGACATTGGTATTTTGATAAGAATTGCATTGATTATTCTTTCCTTTATAACCCTTGCTCTAGGGGACGTATCAGTAAAAATATTGCTGCGTGGAATATCTGAGATTTTCTTGCCAATGCTCTCCTCTAGGGCTTTAATGCTTTCACGGCTTATATTTAAGTCTTTTATCCACCTTGAATTTATTTTTGTGTATGCTGTAAGTTGGTGCTCAAGTTTCATTTTTTTTTCATGTAGCTGTCCAGTTCTCCCAACACCATTTGTTGAAAAGGCTGTCTTTACTCCATTTTATGTTATTGCCCCCTTTGTTGAATATTAATTGACTGTAGAGAGTTGGGTTTATTTCTGGGCTCTCTGTTCTATTCCATTGGTCTATGTGCCTGTTTTTGTGCCAGTACCAGGCTGTTTTGATTATAGTGGCCTTGTAATACAGTTTGATATCAGGTATTGTGATCCCTCCTACTTTATTCTTCTTTCTCAAAATTGCAGCGGCTATTTGGGGTCTTTTCTGGTTCCATATAAATTTTTGAAGTGCTTGTTCTATGTCTGTGAAATATGCCATTGGTACTTTAATAGGTACTGCATTGAATCTATAAAATGCTTTGGGTAGTATGGACATTTTGATCATGTTAATTCTTCCAATCCATGAACACGGTATATGTTTCCATTTA
>NW_028096042.1:0-14563 GCF_014824575.4 Sturnira hondurensis
GTTGCTCATGGACGTCATGCAACTGAAGGATCACTGTTCCTGTTTATACACGGGATGGGAAGTAATGTTCCTGGGTCTCAGACTTCACAAACCAAGGAGGAAGAAATCACTCCAGTCTGTTCCTCAACACCTGTGGATTTGTCCCCTCCACCTCTCCCAGAGCCATGCCCACATTAGCTTCCCTTTTCCAGGTTTGCATGAACAGGCCTGGGGAGATGACACACCATCCAGGACTGTCAACCTTGTCCCTGACAGCTTCAAGGAACATTTCACTTCAAGGCAATGAATATCCCTCTATCGCTCATGATGACAGCAAAGAAATGCATGGTTTCTTTTCCTTTTTTAAAAAGATTTTATATATTTATTTTTAGAGGGTAGGAGAGAGAGAAAGAGGAGAGAAACATCAGTGTGTGGTTGCCTCTTGTGCGCCCCCTACTGGGGACCTGGCCTGCAACCCAGGTTTGTGCCCTAGACTGGGAATTGAACCAGCGACCGAGCAAGGCAGTTTCCGGTACTCTTGCTGTCACCTGGCCCTGCCCAGAAACCTGAAGGAAGTTAGGGTTCCCGCAAAGCATGGAAATGTGGGTAGATTATCTACAGGTGTTTAAAGACTTGTGATATTTATTATAATTAATGTCAGGAATCCTTCAGAGAGAGATATTCCCCATGGAATAATGTCTCAATTGAAAAAGAGCATTTATACTCTCTCAACCTGGAGGCATCCCCCTCTCCCCACATCCTTCAGCAATCCTAGGGGACAGCAGGGCACCTGTAGAGCTGAACACCATGCAGAAAGCTAGTTCCCAAGGGGTGAGCTGGATGTGTTAGTTGCTGCCTCACCCCACACCCAGGAGGTTCTAAAGGTACTGTACTGTGGGGCAAGTGTCAGGGGCCACATTTGTTGGGGGATGGAGAGGAAACAGAACCAAAGGACCCTCAGGTGGTGACGAGCCTGCCCCTGACAAACCAGGGCGTCATGAAGATCTGCAGATGAGATGAAACACACCTGAAGTCACACACTGTGAGCACAGAGGGTGAGAATGACTCTTGGACTCCTGTCAGTTCAGCCACAAGTGTTCTTCTCACTCCAAGCTGTTCAACTGCACATCTATTTCTGATTTGATGCTCAGGGAAGGGGCATGTCCCCTTGTGACAAGTTGGCTCTGGGGCCCAGGCAGTGGGAGTGACACCTCAGAGAGACTCCCTGGAGAGCCCTGCTCCCTTCCTGCCCCCACAGACCCAGAGGGAACCTGCACCACCTGGGCTGATGCCATGAATGGCGGCCTCCTCTGCTGCGTGACCTTCTGTCTCCTCCATGCAGGTGGGTCCTGGGCCGGGCCCCTCTGTGGGGAGAGCTCCCATGCCCAGCACCGAGCTGCTCCCTGGTGGCTGTAACATCTGTTCCACTGTCTTCCCCGCAGGTCTGGGGAGGGCTGGGGTCACTCACACCTCGACATTCCAGGTCCTGACAACAGGACAGACGGTGACATTGAGATGTACCCAGGACTTGAATCACAAGGTTATATACTGGTACCGACAGGACCTGGGTCACGGGCTGAGGCTGATCTATCACTCAATAGGTGTCGGGATCTCTGGCAAAGGAGAGGTTTCGGATGGATACAGTGCCTCTAGATCAAAAACAGAGGACTTCTCTCTCACGCTAGAGTCGGCCACCCCCTCCCAGACATCTGTGTACTTCTGCGCCAGCAGTGAGGCAGTGAGTGCACAGCCCTGCACGGCCACCTGCTTTCTGCACAGAAAGGCTGGGGGAGGCTCACTCCTGAACTCAGGGGAGCCCGGTGAAGATTCCTACACCTTAGAGCCCCCAGTGGCCCCCGCCCGAAGGGAGACCCCCAGAGTGTGCTGGGGTCCACCTCCTCGACAGTGTTTGCCAATCCTGGTGTACACCCATAGCTTCGGTCACACATGTCTGCACTGTGGCTGTGTGTCAGCCTGTCCTCTGCAGCTGCTCCACTAGCTGGGAAGGTGCTTCCCCATCTCTAGCTTTCTTGTCCTCAGCCTGAGTCAGATGCCCCCAGGGTGGAGAGTGAGTCATTAGTCAATCATATGCTTCTAGACCGCCCTGCATACCACACACAGATGTGTCAACGGTCAGGGAAATGGCTGCTTCTTCCATGAAGCAGCTGTAAGAACCCAATTTTTAAATGTGTGGTGACTTAGAAGGACTGGAGGCTTTATTGTGGGCTGTGGGGACAGAATACTACATGGAAGTTAACGAGTACAGAGTGGACACTCAGTCATGACCTGAGGCAAGGATAGGAGCTTCCTACTCAGATGTCCCCAAGGCACTGCTCCATCTGTGCGTCTCTGAGTGTGTCAGTACGTCCAGGGCAAAGCAGAGCCAATTCCTGCCCTCACCTAAGAAATGGGTAGGATGGAGCATGTGTGACTAGGACACAGGAGGGTAAGGTGACAGAACAGCATGGCCCCAGGAGATCCCGGATTGCAGAGAGGACAATGAAATGACCCTTCTCTCTATTGTATTGATGACACTGTGGACATGTCATAGTGAAAATGCCAGCTGACCAGGGTGATTGGTGAATGAGATGCCATGTGAGAACCCTGTGGCTAGACAGCGGGGGACCCCGAAGTGAGAGTCTTGCATAAATTTTGTAGAAAAAGGAGCTTATAAATGTTTAAGCCAGTCAATCAAGTGTGCTCTCATATATGTCACATGTCCCTGAGATCAAGGGGACTGCCAGAGGCAGTGATGTCACTGTGGGAGCTGCCTTGTGGGGACCAGGGACGTTCCTCCTCCTCTGCCTCTGCTCCTAGTACCCGGACCTCATGAACCTCCCACTTCTGTCCTGAGCCTGCCATGGACACCAGGCTCCTCTGCTGAGTGACCCTCTGTCTGCTCGGGGCCCGTGAGTCCTCAGAAAACCAAGTAGTTTTATTGAGTGTGTGTGTGAGTGTGTGTGTGAGTTTGACAATTACAATTGTTTTCCTGATTCTGTTGTCAACTTCTGTGTTCCCAGGTCACACAGAGGCTGGAGTGTCTCAGTCCCCCAGGCACAAGGTCACCAAGAGGGGAAAGAATGTGACATTTCGGTGTCATCCTATTTTTGGCCACATTAGCCTTTGCTGGTACCAACAGATGCTAGGGCAGGGCCCAAAGTTTTTGATGTACTTTCAGAACAAGGAAGCTGTGGACACCTCCGGGATGCCAAAGGATCACTTCTCTGCTGTGAGACCTGAGGATACCTGAGACCTGTATTCCAAACTGAGCATCCATCCGGCAGAGCTGGGGGACTCGGCCATGTACCTGTGTGCCAGCAGTGCAACCACAGTGTGTCACCATCACCTCCTCCCAGCCCACAAACCCTCCTGTGCTCTCCTCTGCTCATGGTTCCCAGACCTTCCTTGCAAAGATGTCAACAGCGCTGCTGCACAAGTGGCCACTTGAGGGCGCTGTGTATCCAAGGAGTAAGATGCAGATGGGGCCCTGAGGTAGAGGGAGGTGAAGGGGAAGAGGACTGGCTTGGTCCCTGCATTAGGGAAATTATCTGATGAATCAAGGGTTTGCTGACCATGTCTTTTTCCATGAATGAATATGCAGGTGTCTGTCACAGCAGGGAGCCATGAAGTTCGTTTTGAATGAAGTTACAGCCTCTCTTGGAGCCTATGTTTGGTGCAAAGTGTGATGGGGCTTCAGGGAGGCAGCCTGGAAATCCCAAGCCAGGTGTAGAGGGGAGTACCATCTCGAAGCTATCGGACTGGCCTCCTGCCCAGTACCTCTGCGGGCCCCAGCTCAACACAGCCAGCTATACCTGCCCAGAGGAAAATGGACAGAATCGGGGAAGGCTGTGCCCAAAGATCGTGTTTGGGAGGTGCAGAGTGTGTGGGACCTACACAGACAGTGACATCAAACAGTGATAGCACAGGCAAGCCCTGTAAACAGAACAACAGGAGGGGCAAGACCTCTGCTCTTTCACCCCAAAGACCAGAGCCCTGAGCAGGCACACGGCCAGTCTTGTGTTGCCTGAATCCTCTAGGGGCAGCTGGCTCCTGTGCTGTGTGGCCCCATATCTCCTGGGGGTGGGTGAGTCTCAGCTCAGGTGGGACATCCCTCCAGCCCAATGTTCTTGACTGTTGCTGGAGTGTCCATCTGCCTCCTGGGCTGGTCTCAGCTCTGTCTCCTTCCTCCACAGGGTCAGTGGCTGCTGGAGTCACCCAGTCCCCAAGACACCTCATCAAAGTTTGTGGTGAGGAGGCCATTCTGAAAAGCCACCCCATCTCCAGACACAGAGTGTATACTGGTACCAGCAGGCTCAGGGAAAGTCTCCTGGTTCCTAATTCAGTGTCAGGAACAGCAGGGGCATGGAAAAGAAGATATCTCTTAATGCTTCAAAGGCACAGTGTTCAGTGACTACTGCTCAGAGCTGGCTGTGTGCTCCTTGCAGCTAGAAGACTTTGCCATGACCTCTGTGCCTGCAGCTTAGACACAGGCCTGAGGGGCCCATGGCTTTCTGTACCCACACCATCCTCTTCCAGCTGAGGATGTTGCAAGTATAGGGAAGGGCCTTGTCCGAGGGCCACAGATGCTACTAGATATTTTCTAACAATCCCTTAGCTCTGCTGAGCTCAGCCAGGGCCTTCCTGAGTGTTCTCTCAGCTCTGCCAGCCCCGTGCCATTCCCAGGACATGGCAGGAAGCCCTCCTCAGTGACAAAGTGGAGGTCCAACCTGTGAGTGGAAGGAACATTCACAGACCACCTGTCTGTGGTGCACAGTCCTGGTGGACCCTGTGTGTGCACTTTACAGAGGGGGGAGCGCTCAGTGCACCATTTCACAGACAGGGAGCTGCAGCTCCTGAATGTTCCAAACGTTCTATGAATGTCCATCCTCCATGTCCATGTCCATGCCTCTGAAGGCAGCAAGCCCCTGGATCCATGGATCTCCCCAGGCCTTGGTCCATGGGATAGAACAGAGCACAGTCTCTCCCATTTCAAGAGCCTCTGAGCCGGGATGGGGAGGTCGCACCTCGTGTGTAGGGTACACAGCTGATCGCCTGCCAACTGCTAGGACATAGAGCTTCAAGCCAGAGGCCATGTCTGGATTGACAGTTTCACAGAGAGTGAGGCCATGATATCCCCCTAGGAGAGGAGCTACATGACCCAGGGGATTGCCTGTGTGTCAGGAGACTCTAGGAGGGAACCAGACCCCTCGAGGAGTGTCAAGCAGCATCATGGGAGCTCATGCTGGGAATGCGTGTTTAAGGGAGACTCTGACCTGTGAGCACCCAGAGACCTGAGCTCGGGTGACAGGTTAATACCAATGGCTGAATCATAAGCCAACCTAAAACAAGTCTCAGATTTCAATGCCCATGACTCTGAGGCTGTGAAAACTTTTTGGATAAGAGTTAGTTCCATAAATAGAGAGGATCCCCTTTGGGCTGATATCAAAATTATCCAGACTTTATGCAAATGGAAAAATTAGTAGAACGTAGTTGAAATGAAAATTGATCAGAGAGGTCACCAAAGTATGAGGATTGCTATGAGAACATTTTCCAGTCTCCAGTAATACAATGGAAAATTGTACAGTGAACAAATAAGGAATTGTATCATTTTAGATGGAAGAATGAATTTCCTTACCAGAAGTCAGGGGAAAGCATATGTACTGCTACGATTTCTTTAAAAAACTGACCTTCATATTTTTCCCATGCTGCACTGCTCAACATTCTCTATGTCACTGATTTGTTTCTGTGTTGGAGGGGTGTGGCAGGTTAGCTCTGAGCTCAAGCATTTGTGAGAGACAGTGATGGGACTCAGTCATTGAGAAGCTGACTTGTAGTTCCTCAAATAGAACTGTAAGACGTGACATTCTGCGCTGGACCTGAAATGGTCACCAGGCTCTTCTTCTGTGTGGCTCTTTGTCTCCTGTGGGCAGGTGGGTGCAGGTGGGCTTCCTGCCCTGGAATTCCCAGCATTCAGTCCAAGCTTTGGTCATAGGATGACAACCTAAGGCTCTGTCATTCTCTCTAAAGGACACTTGGATTCAGGAATCACCCAGAGTCCAAGGTACAAGGTCACAGGGACAGGAAAAAAGGTGATACTGAGGTGTCACCAGACTGATAACCATAATGCTATGTCCTGGCATCGACAAGACCTGGGCCATGGGCTGAGGCAAATATATTACTCAGGGGGTGTTGGGGTCAGCAGCAAAGGAGAATATGCTGATGGGTACAGTGCGTCTAGGTTGAATATGGAGGACTTCTCCCTCATGCTGGAGTCGGCCACCCCCTCCCAGACATCTGTGTCCTTTTGTGCCAGCAGAGAAGTGCTGATCCACAGCACTGCATGGCCACCTTCTCTCTACACGAAAAGGATGGTTGGGGCTCTGCACTCTGCATTCATGCAACCCTGAGCAAACTCCTACACCTTGGAGCCCTGAGTGACCAATGCCTGCAGGGTGACCCTCGGTGCGTGATGAGGCCCCCGTCTAGGTTAGTGTTACCAGGCCTGGTCTAGATCCAGGGCCTCGGGCACACACAAGGGTCTGTACTGTTGCTATCTGTCAGTTTGTCCTGGCAGGTGCTCTGTTAGCTGGGAAGTTGGTTACTATTTGTAGCTTTTCTTGTCATCAGCCTAAGAGAGATGACTCCAGGGTGGGAAGTCATGAACAGCATCTCCACATAGATGCCCTTGATTGTCACATACAGGTGTGTTAAAGGGGCAGGACACTGAGTCACCCTCCAGACAGACGCTATAGGAAATGTGTGCATGGTGACTAAGGAGGACACGAGGCTTCTCTATGGGCAGGGGAGACAGGATACTATGTGGAGGTTAATGAATTCATGACACTTGGTCATGCCCTGCAGAAGGAGCTGAAGCTTCCAACACAGATATTTCCCAGGCATCCCTTCACATGTCACCAAGAAGAAAAGCTGTGTCTCTCAGGTATGATCCCATATCTTAACACCTTGATCTTTACTAATATAGACAGATCCTGAGACAGGGCCCAGAGTTTCTGATGTACTTTCAAATCTTGGATTCCCCAGACTCCTCCGGGATGCCTAAGGATCAGTTCTCTGCTGAGGGGCCAGAGGGCTCCTAATCCACTCTGGGATCCAGCCTTCAGAGCCAGGGGACTTGGCCTTGTCCCTCTGTGCCAGCAGCTCCACCATAGTGTGGCACCATCACCCCCTTCATGCACACACATCCTCATACTTCTCTCTCCATGCAGCCCCTCCCCCCACAATCTAAAGCAGCTCTTCTTTGCTCATCATTCCCCAACTGAAGACACAGTTCTCATCATCAGCTGTGCTTTGGGAAGAGAGAACAAAGCCCTCCCTGGTGAGCCTCAGTTGCCTGGGCTTGGTGCTGCCAAGCAAACGATTTCCGATTAGATTCCTGGCCGGAGCCTGGGTTGCAGATTTGCATCCCGGTTAGGGCTCATAGGAGAGGCAACTGATTGATATTTCTCTCTCACATCGATGTTTCTCTCCCTTTGTTTCTCATTTCCTCTCATTATTCTAGAAGTACATAAATAAAATAATTTAAAAATGAGGCATCCCAGAGCCACCTCCGTGCTCCAAGGCATGGACTGCATGGAATGGATGGGAACTGTTTGGTAGGACTGGGAGCCTTGGCCCAGAACACAGCTCTGCTTCTGTGTAGAGAGCATGTCTGCACCTCATCGCTAGTTGGCATCTGCAATGTTGAAGATGCCCTCTTCCTGCGCATCCTTCTCTGAGTCTCCCTCTCACACTGGGAGCTTTCTGCAGCAACTTGTCAAAGGTTCCTTCATCTTGCAAGTGAAGGTCTTCACAGCTTTTGTGCCCATTGACAAAGAATTACCCAAGTGATCACAGAATGGCTTCATGTCCCTTGTCAGGCTGAAGGAGCCCACACTCTATTTTGTTTTCATTTTGCCTCCACTCCACCCTGAGTGTCAGACTGCAGCATACATCCTTGACCTCTCCGTTTCATCTTGACACCCTCGGTAATCCTTCTAGAGATGAGGGTTTTGTTGGTGTCCTTGCATTTTGAGGTGAAGTGATTTCCCTGAATCCTTTAACTCAATATGGCATGCCTGTTTCTGGACAAGATTACTTACTTCTTTTTATTTTACGTTTTATGCAGGTATACATTATTTGTTATAAATATAAATAATTGAGACCCTGCCTGAGGGTGCAGCTGCAGATATCTGGCAAATCTCTGGCCATGGGCAGAGGGGATAGGCCTTTGGATCCTGGGTTTCTGTGAGTCCTGAGAAGTAACCCACAGCTCCGAGGCTGGGACTCAATGTCACAGATTCAGTCCTGATCAAGGTGCCCGAGCTTGCATAGCAGGTAAGGACAGTGACAGTCCATCCAAACCCACTAAAAACAGTGGTAGCCATGACACCAAATCTGTTCACCCAGGGAATGAGAGTCCCAGGAGAAGACATTTCCTGGTCGAGTTTGAACTGTGCTCAGGTCCCTGTGCCTCCTGGGAGTGAGGAAGGCCTAGGTCCCGGGGCAGCTCCCTGTCCTTGTGAAGCCACCAGGGACCCCTTCCTGGATCATGTCTCCATTTATGCTACATCCCAGCACCTGACCCTGGCCGACTCTGCTTCCTGAGGA
This sequence comes from Sturnira hondurensis, assembly GCF_014824575.4. Classification (NCBI taxonomy): domain Eukaryota; kingdom Metazoa; phylum Chordata; class Mammalia; order Chiroptera; family Phyllostomidae; genus Sturnira; species Sturnira hondurensis. The sequence continues at coordinate 8,587 of NW_028096042.1, forward strand.
TACTATTTGATACCAGTGTTTGCTTATCCCCCACAGTGTCGCTGCTTTACCCAGAACCAACTCCAGGGTCACAGAGCAGATGGCCTTTGTCCAGGCTGTTCCTGCTGTGTGGACTGTGCTCTGGGGTCTCAGTTCCAGTGTCTTCAGTTCCCCATTAGGTATCTTTTCTTCATGACAACTAACAAACATTATGTGTTACATTTTACTTGTATTTCAATATTATTTTTATTCGCACATATTTGACTTTAGTCTGCAAGGTAATATTATGTTCCCAGTCTTTTGCTGATGTATATTTTGGAGACAACATGAAATACCTATTCTCTTTTTTGCATTATGTTTATTTTGAGCAATGGAGTTAAAAGAAACTCTTTATACTTCACCTTGTGTGTTTTCCTTCCTACTTTGGACTGGATATTATTTCCTTCCAATCCCCTTCTCTCCCTCTGCCTTTCAGAAGACAATTTGAAGGGAGCAGATCCCAGCCTGTAGCTGTAGATTCTGTGATAGTGTTTCAAGAGAATAGGGGTGGGATACTAAGCATGGAAACTGGAAGAAATAGGGTCATGGTGGGAATTAACGTTGTGATTAGGGTTAAGGATGTTGAAATACCGTTTAGAAGATACTGCTTCTGGCATCTTCAGCCTGGAGACCACAGAGACATTCCCAGCATCCCCAGGGCTATGGGAGAAGACACAGTAATGAAATGCCAGTTGCTGACCACGAGATGGAACTGTGAAGCGATTGACTTGGAAGGAGCTCTGGGGAGAGGCTGGGAGAGCAGGAAAGGGTTAAGAAGACTTGGGCAGGGATTGAAACCTGGGCAGATGTTGAGACCCTTTTCTGTTCTTGCAAATCTCCTTACAGCTGTGGAATGGGTAGGAGGTCCTGCTAAACGTTAGAAGACCCACAGTGAATGATGTGGCCAAGGCAGCCTTAGTGGAAGGGGCAGGTGTGGACAAGAGAATTAACTGTCCCCCAGGACTGTGGAAATCAGGGGTGTCCAAGGAAAGGACAGTGAGGTCTCTTCTGTCCTACATGTCTGCAGGGGCAGCAGCTGGAGTGACCAAGGGGCCTAGGATGCCTGAAGCTGGCACAGGCTCCTCCTGTCCAGGAAGAAGGGACAGGCCTGCACCTCAGGAGGCACCAAGGAGGCCTCTCCCTGAGAGGCAGGGGAAGGAGGGATGCAGGGTCAGCAGCAAGGGCTGGTAAGTAGTTCAGGCAGGGGCGGGCAGGGACAACGATGTGGGCACATGGGGACAGGCAACCCTGAGCCACGGGGCTGTGCAAGACAGAGAATGATGCATAGAATCTCAAACCTGGGTCCCACCAAGGGTTCAGGGCACCAGGGGGCAGCCTCCTTGGAGAGTCCCATCAGAGCAATTACAACATCAGAGCAGTGATGTCATAGCAAATGCTCCTATCAGGGTGTGGGGAGTACAGAAGTGTAGGCCGCTCACTTCAGGGGAACTGGCCCTGAGCTGAGAGAGGTGCTGGGAAGCTGCCATGGGCTCCAGGCTCCTCTGCTGTGTGGCCCTTTGTCTCCTGGGAGCAGGTGAGCCCCAGACACTGTGTGTAAGTCTGGACACATGTCTGACATTCAAGCCTGGGGGTGGAAGCTGCTGTGGGAGGCTCTCTGTGGTCTGCTCACAGCTTCTCTCTGTCTCCTCCCAACAGGCCGAGTGGACTCTGGAGTCACGCAGACCCCAAAACACCTGATGAAAGCAAGAAAACAGCAAATGACGCTGAACTGTTCCTATATCTCTGGACACCTCTCTGTGTATTGGTACAAGCAGGTTCAGGGTCAGGGTCCGGATTTCCTAGTTCAGTACTACAATGGGAAAGAGCAGAGTAAAGGGAATGTGTCAGATAGATTCTCAGTGAAGCAGTTTGGTGACTCTCAGTCTGAGCTGAATGCGAGCTCCCTGGAGCTGAGTGACTCGGCCCTGTACCTCTGTGCCAGCAGCCCTTACACAGCCCCGCAGGAGAGGCAACTGCCTGCACAAAAACACTCCGCAGCACTCAGGAAGCCTGCTCAAAGTGGCAGCTGCCAGCCAGAGAGGCTCATTTCTAGGATGTCACCGTGCCTTTCCCAGGCACCGTTCTGCTGCTTACAGATGGGGTAGGATTTGGTTCTCTCAGACATCATGCAACTTAAGTATCATTGCCCTGTTTATACACGTGATTGGGAAATAATGTTCCTGGGTCTCACATTCCATAACCCAAGGAGCAAGACATCATTCCAGTCTGTTCCTCAACACCTGTGGATTTGTCCCCTCCACCACGCCCAGAACCATGCCCACTATGGCTTCTCTTTTCCAGGTTCAGTTGAAGAGTCCTGGGGAGATCACCCACCATCTGGGATTCTCATCCTCTTCCCTGACAGCTTCAAGGAACATTTGACTTCATGGAAACAAATATTCATTCATCCTTCTTGGTGACAACAAAGAGAGGCACAATTTCCTGCACTGGACGTCACCATGAGCTATACAAAGCCCTGAAGCAAGTTTGGGGACCTGCAGAGTTGGGATTGTGGGTAGATTAGCTGCAGGTGTTTAAAGACTCATTATTTTATTATTAACGTCAGGAACCCTTCACAAGGGATATTCACCATGGCACAATGTCTCAACTTAAAAACAGCAGATTCACTCTCTCACCCTGGAGGCAGTGCCTGTCCCCATGTCCCTCACACAACTGTAACCCTGGGAGCCAGCAAGGAACCTACAGAGCTGAGCACCACACAGAGAGCTTGGTGCTGTTCTGCTCTGGAGGCGTCGGCGGGTTTCTGTGTCACCCCGAACGTGGGAAGCGCATTCTCAGGTGAATCTGAAGATACTCTGGAGAAATTGTGGGGCTCAGATATGTCGAGGGATGGGGAGAATCAGAACAAAAGGGTCCTCAAGGGTTGACAAGCCTGCCCCTGAGGTTTGGCCAGCAGAGACAAGGAGGGGCACTGTGGCAGGAAGGACAGTGTGCGGATGCTCGATGACCAGCAAAGTTAAAAGGAGGCCGAGGGATGACTTGGACCCAAGGGTCCTAAAGGCATCAGAAGGCCATCAGGGTTTTCCCTCAGATCCAAAAGCCCAGAGTCTTGTACACACAGCAAACCAGGGTGACATGAAGATCCACAGACAGGACGAAGCCCACCTGACGTCACACACTGTGAGCACAGAGGGTGAGAGGGACTCTTGGACTCCTGTCAGTTCAGCCACAAGCGTTCTTACAACTCTAAGCTGCTCATTGCACATTTGTTTTTGATTTGATGCTCGGGGAAGGGGAGTGTCCTCTTGTGAAAGTGAGCTCTGTGCCCCAACAAGTGGGAGGGACACCTCAGAGAGACTCCCTGGAGGCCCTGCTCCCTTCCTGCCCCCACAGGCCAGAGGGAACCTGTGCCACCCAGGCTGATGCCATGAATGGTGGCCTCCTGTGCTGTGTGTCCTTGTGTCTCCTCCATGCAGGTGGGTCGTGGACGGTGTCCCTCTGTGGGGAGAGGTCCCAGGCCTAGCACCGAGCTGCTCCCTAGTGGCTATAACATGTTTCACTTTCTTCTCCGCAGGCCTGGGGAGGGCTGGCATCACTCAGATCCTGACATTCCAGGTCCTGACAACAGGACAGACGGTGACGTTGAGATGTACCCAGGACTTGAATCACAACACCATGTACTGGTACCGACAGAACCTGGGTCTCTCGCTCAGGATGATCCATAACTCAGTGGGTGTTGGGGTCACCAACAAAGGAGAGGTTCCCGATGGGTACAGTGTTACTAGATCAGAACGAGAACATTTCTCCCTCACACTGGAGTCGGCCACCCCCTCCCAGACATCTGTGTACTTCTGTGCCAGCAGTGAATCCACAGTGCTGCAGAGCTGCCTGTTTTCTGCACAGAAAGTCAGGGGGAGGCCCAGCACCTGGACTCAGAGGAGCCCTGTGCAGACTCCTACACCTCAGTGCCCCTGGTGACTGCTGCCTGCAGGGTGACCCTCTGTATATGTGGTGCCACCCTCTAGGGAAGTGTCTGCCAGGCAGGGACCAAACCCAGGGCCTTGGACACACAGATGTCCACCTTTGCTGTGTGTCTGTCTATCTGTCCTCTGCAGCTGGTCCTTTAGCTGGGATGGTGCTTCCTCAGCTCTTGCTTTTCTTGCCACCAGCCTGAGTCAGAGGCCATCAGGGTGGGTTGTCATCAGTAATCAGTCACATTTGTTCCGACTTGTGTATCTCATATAGGTGTGTGACAGGTCAGTGATGGCAAGTCTCCTTCTGGAAAGAAGCTGTGAGAAACCTGATTTTAAATGCATGGTGACTTGGAAGGACTAGATGCCTTTCTGTGGACAGTGTGGACATACTAGTACATGAAAGTAAATGAGCCCCGAGACGAAACTGAATTGAGACCTGCGTGCTGGTGTGTACTGGTACCAACAGGCTCGGGGGCAGGGACCCAGGTTTCTCTCATCCAGTATCATGAACAGAAAGAGATTGGGAAAGGAAACTTTCCTACCCTTTCAAAAGAAAACAGTTCAGAGACTACACCTCTGAGCTGGCCATGCACACCTTGCACCTGGAAGACTTGGCCCTTTACCTCTGTCTGTGCCAGCAGCTTAGACACAGTCCTGCAGGGCCCATGGGTTTTTGGACCCAAACCTTCCTGTCCAAGCTGATGTCACAGGCAGAGGGAGGGGCCTCAATCGAGTTTCACTGTTGGGTTTTGTTCCTTTCTAGCTCTCTCTGCCCAGCGGAGCTCAGCCAGAGCCTTCCTGAGTGTTCTCTCAGCTCTGCCAGCCCCGAGCAATTCCCAGGACATGGCAGGAAGCCCTCGTTGATGACAGAGTGGAGGACCACCCTGTGTGTTGTGGTGCCTGGTCCTGGTGGACACGGTGTGTCCACTTTCCAGAGGGGGGAGCGCTCAGTGCACCATTTCACAGACAGGGAACTGCAGCTCCTGGACGTCCATGCGTGTTCCATGCACGTCCTCCAGCATTTCCTCCCCTGTGAAGTCAACAAGCCCCTGGATCCATGGTCCTGCCTGAGCCTTGGTCCATATAATAGTACAGAGACTAGTCTCTCCCATTTCAAGAGCCTCTGAGCTGGGATAGGGAGGTCACCCCTCAGATATAGGGTACATGGCTGACTGCCTGCCAACTGCTAGGACATAGAGCTCCAAGTCAGAGGACATGTGTCTGTATTGACAGAGTTCCAGACAGACAAAGGGCAAGGCCATCCTATCCCCCTAAGAGAGGAGCCAAGTGACCCGGGGAATTCTAGTCTGTCAGGAGACTCTTGGAATGTCAAGCAGCCTTCTGGGAGCTCATGCTGGGAATGCATGCTTCTAAACCACTGCAAGGGGCAGAGGAGGGTGAGGGGCCTCAGCCTGTCCTCAGCTCCCCCACTTCTGGTTGCAAAATATGGTCTTGCTACACCTGTCCAGGTGAGGAGCTGCAGACAACAGCTGAGCATCCCATCCTCCTGGCCTCTGATTTCTGACTGTGTTCTTCCTCACTGCTGGGTGATTGTCGTTGCCCTTCCAGATGACACCCAGATACACAGTCACAGAAACTGGGCCACCCGACAGTGAGGTATGACCTGTATAAGAGGTAGCAACACGTGGACCTCTGGCTGAATGTCTCATCCACATAAATGACGAGGCTCCTCTCTTTGTCCCAGAGAGCACAGTCACAGGGACAAAGGTGTCCAGCCTCCTAGGGCCTCAGCTGGAACCAAGGTGGACTCTTATCCGTGAGCACCCAGAGACCTGAGCTCTCGTGGCAGGGCTCCCACCAGTGGGTGAGTCGTGAGACAGTGTAAAGCACTTCTCAGATTCCAATGACCCAGACCCTGAGGCTCTGAAAACTCTCTGGGTGTCAGTTAGTTCTTTTAATGGAGTGGATCCCTGTGGCCTGACGTTGATATTCTCCAGAATTTAGGCAAAGGGAAACACTAGTAGTCAGAATGTGAAGGTGTATTAGGAGCAGAGAAATCTGCC
>NW_028096043.1:0-1812 GCF_014824575.4 Sturnira hondurensis
GCTGAGTACCTTTATCATAAATGGGTGTTGTACCTTATCAAAAGATTTTCCCCCATCCACTGATATGATCATGTGGTTTTTGTGATTGCTTTTGTTTATGTGGTGTATTACATTTACTGATTTACTAATACTGAACCATCCTTGCATCCCTGGGATGAATCCCACTTGGTCATGGTGTATGATTTTTTTGACGTATTGTTGGATGCGATTTGCCAATATTTTATTGAGGATTTTAGCATCTATGTTCATCAGCGATATTGGCCTGAAGTTTTCTTTCTTTGGCCTGAAGTTTTCTTTCTTTGGCCTGAAGTTTTCTCTGTCTGGTTTTGGAATTAGGATGATGCTGGCTTCATAAAAAGGTTGGGGAGTTTTCCCTCCTTTTGGATTTTTTGAAATAGTTTGTGAAGAATCGGGGTTAGTTCTTCCTTAAAAGCTTTGTAGAATTCTCCTGTGAAACCATCTGGTCCAGGGCTTTTGTGCGATGGGAGTTTTTTGATTACTTCTTCAATTTCCGCTGCTGTTATTGACCTGTTCAGGTTTTCTGCTTCTGTTTCAGTGAGTTTTGGAAGATTATATTTTTCTAGAAATTTGTCCATTTCATCTAGGTTTTCAAATTTCTTGGCATACAGCTCTGCATAGTAATTCCTTACAATCTCTTCTATTTCTGTGGTATCAGTTGTAATCTCTCCTCTTTCATTTCTGATTGTGTTTATTTGGGTCCTCTCTCTTTTTTTTCTTGATGAGCCTACTTAAAGGTTTATCTATTTTGTTTATCTTTTCAAAAAACCAACTCCTGGATTCACTGATCCTTAGAATTGTGCTTTTAGTCTCTATATCATTTAATTCTGCTCTGATCTTCGTTATTTCCTTCCTTCTACTTGCTCTGGGTTGTCTCTGTTGTTGTTCCTCAAGTTCTTGGAGGCATCGGGTTAGGTTGTTTGTTTGAAATGTTTCTATTTTCTTTAAGTAAGCCTGTATTGCTATGAACTTCCCTCTCAGGACTGCCTTCGCCGTGTCCCATAAGTTTTGGGTTGTGGTGAGTTCATTTTCATTTGTTTCCAGAAACTTTTTTATTTCTTCCCTGATTTCTATCTTGACCCATTCGTTGTTTAATAGCATACCATTCAGTCTCCATGCTTTTGGGTGTTTTGAGTCTTTTCCTGTGGGGTTAGTTTCCAATTTCAGTCCCTTGTGATCAGAGAAAATGCTTGGTATGATTTCTATTTTCCTAAATATGTTGAGTCTCGTTTTGTGTACTGTCATGTGATCTATCTTGGAGAATGTTCCATGTGCATTTGAAAAGAATGTGTATTTAGCTTCTTTAGGGTGAAGGGCTCTATATATATCAATTAGGTCCATTTCATCTAGAGTGTCATTTAATGCTGCAATATCTTTGTTGATATTTTCTTTGGAAGATCTGTCCAGTTTTGNATAATTGTGTTGCTGTCAATATCATTTTTGAGGTCCTCTAGGATTTTCTTTATATATTTGGGTGCTCCTGTGTTGGGTGCATATATATTTACGATGTTAATTTCTTCTTGCTTGATTCTTCCCTTGAGGAATATGAAGTGACCTTCTGGGTCTCTCTCTATGGCCCTGTTTGTGAAGTCTATTTTGTCTGATATGAGAATTGCTACCCCGGCTTTTTTTTCTTGTCCATTTGCTTTGAAAATTTGTTTCCATCCTTTCACTTTTAGTCTGTGGTGGTCTTTTGACCTGAGGTGGGTCTCTTGTAGGCAGCATATGTGTGGGTCTTGCTTTCTTATCCATTCAGCTATTCTGTGTCTTTTATTTGGTGCATTTAATCCATTT
>NW_028096044.1:0-577 GCF_014824575.4 Sturnira hondurensis
GCCTTGGAACCTGAACGTGAAACCAGACACTTCAGAAGAGCTTGTTTGGGCTGTCCGACTTGGTGGGCCGGCACAGGACACGGGTGCGTGCACTCCCTAAAGGCGGAACGAGGTCACTGACTGCCCCAGCTGCCCGCGCCCCATCAGAGTGGTGCTTCGCCCACAGAGCACTCAGCCTGGGACAGCAGACGAGGACAGGGACGAGCTCACTGCTCAGCACGCCGATCCTGGGCCGGCCAGACTGACCAGCATGAGGCCTCCGAGGGGCCATCAGGTGCTGTGGACACAGGTCCCCTCCACGGCCCGCAGCACACGGTGAGCGCTGTGTGTGCCGGCTGTTCGGAGTCTCGGGTGGGGCTGATCTGGCTTCAGACGTCTTCATGTCACACTTCCTGGGTGACCTACGACTGGTGTTCCCACCTAACCCCACAGACTGAAGCTGAGAGAGAAAGCACTTCACAGGTGGCCCAAAGTTCCCACTCCCTCCGCCCAGCAGGGGAGTTCACAAAACCAGTCCAGAGAGGGAAAAGGCAAGGCCCACTGGAAGCCAATCTGCACAGACGCTCTTGAAGAGGGA
>NW_028096045.1:0-2342 GCF_014824575.4 Sturnira hondurensis
GCTGAGAGAATCGGCACACACACACATCTATCTCCTGTGGTTGAGAGAGAGACACATCCTCTGGTTGCCTTCCTTCTGCTCCTCAGGCACCTGCCCCGACTGGGAATGGAACCTGTGATATTTTGGTGCCTGGTTGGACACTGTAATCAGCTGAGCCACCCGGCCAGGGCACATCTCTGTCTGACCTGTTAATAGAGGTCTGGATTCCAATGGCAGAGAAAATCACTCAGTCCGTAGGCTCACACCCGTATTTCCATTTTGTCCACAACTTTAATGAGACATGCAGTTGATCTTTTAGAAAATAAAAAGCAAAACATTGGGCAATTAATGTGAACCCTCAGAACACATTTATTGGACAATTATACAGGGAGGCCCCCCACCAAACATCCATAACAGTACTTAATGTGGGAAGTGAGAGTCCTCTATAGTTTGCGTTTGGAATTCCCAAACTGTCCCATGGTTTTCGGGACACTGGGTCACCAGCTCAGGAGCTGGTATCCATGGCTGTGGGCACTCAGGGCGCGACTGTGAGTGTTCTGAGGTCAGGGCGCCATGGCCTTGCCCAGCTCACTGTCCACGCTGGGACCCCACCCGGGACACAGTGTCATGAAGTTCTGGCCGTCCTTCTCGGGAACTCCAGGACCAAAGAACGGACGCAGGGGCTCTGTCACAGAAATAGGGGGGAACGTAAAAATGTGGGAGCCATCGCCCACGTGATAAAAGGAAATGGTCCCCATTTCACAGTCCAGGAAAACACCCACACGGTGTAAGCGGGGACTGACCATCAGCTCTGTCAGTGGCCTGGTGCTGGCCAGGAAGGTGTCCTTCTCCCTGCAGCTCACGGTCCAGAAGCCACGGTCTGAAGAGAGGACGACCGTGTCGTGCCGAGAAACAGAGTCCTTGCAGATGCCCAGGTTCCACTCTGCACTGGTGCCCACGTCCACCTCCCAGTAATGCCGGCCAGACGTGAGCCGCGGGGAGCCCAGCACACACAAGGCGGCGCTGAACCTCTCAGGACAGACCCTGCGATTCTGCTGTCTGTACCCACAGCGGACTTGCCTCAGGTCCTCGGAGATGTAGTGGTCCTTGTGGGCCGTGTCCACATCCAAGGTCATGTCCACTGTGAAAAAGAAATAATCTGTCAGCTCCGCCCCTTGGGGCCACCAGAGGGACCCAGGCCACTCATTCACTGTCACCTCTCCAACTCCACACGGTCGGATTTTCCTGGGGGATCTTCCCAGGTCCCCCATTTACATCAGGTTTCATAGACACAACCAACGGTCATTGCTGGAACAAGCCCTTGGTCATGACAGTTGTGCTCTCTACATTAAGCTCTTTGCTTATTTGATGAAGGACTTTTCGTCCCTGGAATGTGGAGTCCGAATGAAAAAAGAGACCATGACTGCTGCTTGTTTTCAAAGTCAGCACACAAATGATCAGAGATTCTGTCCACACGTAGACCTCAAGTAGGTATTTCCAAGGATGGAGAGCATTCTACTAATTGCAGAATAAAAAGGACATCAAAGCTTTCCTTCCCCTCTCTCTCTCTCTCGCTTTTTATTTTGAGGGGGTGGATAGGACCTTGGAGTCCTGGCGTTAGGACCTAATGACACCTGAGCAGGACCCTGGATCGCCCCTCAACCGGGCAGCACGCGCAGGCGCCAGGAACCGAGCAGAGGACCCTGGGCAGTGGCGCCGCCTCCCTGCGACTCTGGTTCAGGCGCAGAGCTTCGCGTCCAAGGTGACACCCCCCAGGATGGGGTTGGCACAGCCTTAGAAAGAAACCTTTCAGGATAAAGACTCCTCGCTCCCTGGGTGGTTTGCTTTATCTCTCTTTTCCTTTGTAAACTAATCTTTATTTTTGTAATCTTTCCCTGAGGATATGTTTTTAATGATTTTACCGAGGGAGGAAAGGAGCTGCTGGGAAGGGCAGAGACACCCATCAGTTGCCTCACGGGCGCCCCCTGGCGGGAATCGAACCTGCCACCTTGTGGTGAACAGGAATAGCTCCAACCCACAGAGCCACCTCCAGGGCTCTGTAATTTTTACAACAATCTTTGATTTTTCAGTTTCAGTTGATGTTCGGTACCTGTGTGGCTACCGAAATACAGGATAGTACAGGTCACGGGCATGACTGTGTCCTTTTTCTTTTCATTTTTTAATTTTTTTTTTTTTTTTTTTTAGAGAGCGAAGGGATGGAGAAAGAGAGGGAGAGACACAGGAATGAGTGGGTGCCTCTCCTGGGCCCCCTACTGGTAACCTGCGATTTGTTTCCTACTTGGGGCACTTCCGGGGGGGGGGGGTAATCCATGCATGTTTCTCTCTTGTTTCAGGGTTTCTGT
>NW_028096046.1:0-1444 GCF_014824575.4 Sturnira hondurensis
TTTATTTGGCCTTCTATCGTGATTGAGTGCTTTTCTGAGTAAAGTAGCCTTGGTTGTAGGCCTGTGGTTCTCATTACTTGGAATAGTTCTTGCCATTCTCTTCTTGCTTGGAATATTTCCATTGAGAAGTCAGTACTCAGCCTTTTGGGGGCTCCCTTGTATGTTACTTCCTATTTTTCCCTTGCTGCCTTTAAGATTCTCTCTTTGTCTTGGAATTTTACCATTTTAATGATGATGTGTCTTGCAGTGGGCCTCTTTGGGTTCCTCTTGAATGAGACTCTCTGTGATTCCTGGATTTGTGTGACTTTTTCTCTCATCAAATTAGGAAAATTTTCCATTAGTACACTTTCAAATAGGTTTTCTATCCCTTGTTCTTCATCTTCTCTTTCTGGTATTCCTATTATTTGGATATTATTACGTTTCTTATTGTCTTGAATTTCTCTTATTCCCTCCTCATTCTTTCTGAGGCTCTTTTCCTTTACTTTCTCTGTCTGGGAGATTCTTTCTACTCTTTCTTCTAACTCACTGATGTGATCTGCTGCCTCACTGATCCTGATTTTCATAGCTTCTACTGTGTTCTTAAGTCAGAAATTTTATTCTTCATTTCCTCTTGACCTTTTTGATGGTTTCTATTTCTTTTCTTGTGTTGATATAGTTTGTGGTGAGTTCATTGTAGCTCTACTGTAGTTTCTGGTAGCTCATTGTAAGCTCTCTGAATTTCCTAAGAACCAATGTTTTGAATTCCATATCTGATAGTTGACTTGCCTCTATTTCATCTAACATTCTTTCTGAGACATCCACCTTTTATTTCATTTGGGAAATTTTTCTTTGCCTTCCCATTGTTTGTGATACTCTTCTTGTTGTCTTTGGCTTCTTAAATTCATCTGTTCTGATTCCCAGGGTTTATGGATTAAACTGCTCTGGTAGAATACCTGTGAAATTCAGTGGTGAAATCTCCTGCAGGTATCTTGGTGTTCTCTGCTTCCACATGTTCCTCTGTGTGTGTGTGTGTGTGTGTGTGTGTGTGTGTGATCAGTTGGAGGCAGAGGCAAAATGGTTTATGATAGCAGAAGAGTACTTTATGATATTTACCGTCACAGTGGGTAGAGAAAAAATAGACAATCTTTAGGCTATGTGTAGCGTTAACCATACTCTTCGACCCAGCTTGTCACTTTTAAGAAAGGATGGGCAGAAGATAAGTCTCTTGTTGGGAATGGAAGGCTTTTGAGTTGGATCTAGAAAGCAGTGTGGTTGCATATGATCAGATTTTGAGGTAAGGTGAAAGTAAAGGATACTAACTAGGTGTAGTGTGTGAGCAAATAGAGTTAATCACTACAGTAATAGATTTCAGGATCCTGTAAGGTGGTCTAAGGTCCAAGCTATGTGTTTTTTTGTATTTACAATTTTATAGAACAGCTATTATTTACACTAATATTAGAGCAAC
>NW_028096047.1:0-535 GCF_014824575.4 Sturnira hondurensis
GCTGCCGATCTACTTACTGGGGTTTGTTTCTATGCTATGCCCAGGAAAAGTAGGCTGGGAATCAGAGTGTTTGATTGGCACGTGAGTGGCAGTGGGTAGAGGAGGGGTTCTTGGCCTGACTACCAGTCCCCATCTCTCTGCAGAGAGATCCCAGACTGCATTCCTGTTACCACAGCCCTGCTCAGGTGTGCAGACCTGGGGGCACTCTGTTGAGGTGTTGTCTTCATGAAATCGTCTTTCACTGAGGCATGGGGTCACCTAAGGCAAACAGATAAGCTCTGGGGGATGTTCTTTTGCGGTTACTTTTACCCATGAATTTGAACTAACAAAAATGCTAAGGCAAAATTAGAGTTTACAGTTGGCTGGGTCCCTGACACACACTGCTTTATAAAAAGCACATCATTCCCAGGGTCTACCTAGAACAGGATGAATCTAGGCATGAATCTACCTAGAACAGGATGGTTCAGACGGTGGATGGAGCACTTTTTTAAAGGATTGTATTAATTTTTAGAGAGAGGGGAGGGCAGGAAGAAAG
>NW_028096048.1:0-211595 GCF_014824575.4 Sturnira hondurensis
ACAGAGACAAAACGCATTCTTGCTTTTGGAGATGGTACTATGTGAGTTTTTACAGAGTAAGGTAAGGGCCAACTAGAGTGTCAGTTTTCTTATCTCACTATATCCTAACAGTCTGCACAGGGGCTTTCTGTATCTGTGCAGTTCAGACAAGAAAAATGAAAGCATCCCCACAATGTGAAAAAGTCCTATGAGGGGTTTAGCCAACATCCTTGAAACCTCTCCTGCACCCAGATTCACAGACTACCTGTGAGAGGGGGAGCCTGTTGTTGGCACTCAGAGACCTGGAAACCTCAGGAGCACAGCAACTCCTGCCTATTCTTTTGTATTCATTGTTTTTTCTTCTCCCCCACCTCCTTCAGGTCCAGGGTTTAATTTTAACCACTTAATGAACCTCCCCGCAATGCTCTACCTCTCAGGTCATTTTATTTCAAAGAAGTCACTTGGTAACAGAGGCCATCTTCAGAAAGTGACCCCTAGTCTCAACACTTTCTCTCACAGTCAGTTCACCAAAAACCCTGCAGTACTCTCTTCAACTTAAGCCCCATCCAACTCAGTCTTTTACCTGGATTCCAGGAACGGTTTCCCACTAGTCTTCCTGATACTGTCCCTGGTCTCGCACAGTCTTCTGTCATCACAGATCACCACAAGCCAAAGTGATTTTTTAAAGTATCTATCAACGGTGTCACTCCTTTGTCAGATGCACATCACCAGTGAGTTGATCTCATCATGGTCTAGTTGGGTCCAATTCCACATCCCCTTCTGCTGCCTCACCCTCTCAACCCACCTTCCCTCCAACCCACACTGGCCGCCTTTCTGTTCCTTAATCAATCGGTATAAAAAACATCATTTCCTTGAAGACTCCAACCAAAATGACCTTCTCACACTGAGAACTAACCTGAAATTTATTTAAATGGCAAAGGTCTTTATGAGGGAACAATACAAGCCATGCCCTGTTTCATTTATTATTTCTGTTGTCTCATTGTTTTACATTTATAACAAATTATTTTTTTCTTATTTTATACCTCCTCACTCTGTCCCAAAATATAATTTTTGTAAGTACACAGTGTTTGTTAAAAGTTCAATAGAAGTTAATACACTTTTTTTTACGAGAGTTGCATGCATTTGGTCTTTTGATTCTAAGAAAAATTTCAAATTGCATAGTAATTTATTTTCCCTTGTTGGGGTTACCTTCAAGAACCCCTGAGATTTCAATTACTATACCAGATGTGAACCTTGTTCACGTTAGACACAGACTCATGTTCTCTGAGAACAGGGAGGAAAGGAAAGTACACATCACATCAAAATATATGTATCAGAGAGATTAAGGTACAAATTGTTCAAAGGTGAAATAAAGATGGAGTTCTTTCTGAAAAATTACCAACTCCTTTTTTAGCTCTGGGGAAAATTAAGTAAATGGTTAAGGTAATAAACAATAGAAGGGTATGTCTAAGATGATGCAGAATGTGTTCTGAAGCAGGAGCAGGCAGGAAAAGGTCATGGGACAAACTGAGGTAAGAGTAAGCCATGGAATTCAGAAGAGAAGAACCCCAAGTTCCATGGTTTACTGGATCCCCAAAGAGACAAGTGACCAGATGGGAGCCACAGAGATGCGCAGCAACCTGATCAGGGAGGCTTGCCAAAGGCCTGACCATTTATCAGGAAGGATGTGCACAGGTTTTCACAAATTACCAAAGCAACAGTAAAAGTATCACAGTCTGGGGAAGAGGCATCAGGTGCCATATATGGTCTAAAGATGGGAAGAAAAAGAGCCTGAAGCAGCCCCAGATGCAGACCAAGACGATAGACTAGGAAAATAAGGCATTCAAACAGAAACAAAAAACAGGAGCAGAGGAAACTCAAGTTGCTGAAAGCAAAGGCCATAGGGAAGGGTCCCCCAGGACACAGGTGATGTAAACAAATCTGGCCAGTAATGAGCTGTTTCCTGTGCGTGGAGAAATGGTGATCTTTCATTCCATTCCTGTTAACATCTGGATACATGGTCACATCTGCTGTCACCTAAGGCTAGAATGAATTGTCTTGGAACTCATTGTATATTTATGAATAAACTTTTATTTAAAAATACCAATAACTTAACAAAAGAGTAAAAGGTTCGGTTTCAGCAGGGTCTCATTCATGGCAGGGCCCCTAAAATCCTTCCCCACGTGTGCACCAAGGTAAAAGATGTTGTATCTCCTGGCCCTCACCAGAAACTTGGGCTATATGAAGAAGGAGACCAGGGCTCCACCTCAAAGGCTTCAGTGGAGAAAGGCAGGAAGGGATTATCTGCCTGGGAAAAAACAAAGGCTATGAGCAATCTGGCTCACCTTGGCAAGGTAGAATGTCAAGACTACAGAGTAAGAGGAAAATGAGGGTACGTCAGCCTGGAGAAATAATGGTCCCTCAAAGAAACAAACAACACCCTGTTCTTTTAAATCTCCCTTCTCTGAAGGTCACTCTTTCCCCAGATTCAAAGTTCCTCTTTTCGGCCACGTCAGCAGAGACAGCCACAGACAGAGCAGCTTCAGAACCACAATTTAAGTCACCAAACACATTCAGTCTGTTCCCCCAAAGCCTCCTGCCCTTTGTCCTCAGAAACTGCCTCACTTACTACCTTCAGGAGAAGTACAGCAGTCCTGAACCAGTGGAGATCAGCTGTAGGCCTGCTCCACATTTACTCACCAAGCCAGAGACCAGCTCTCCACAGAGGAGCTCCCCACAGGAAAAGGGTGAAAAATGAAACTTAAATTCTTAAGAGTGAAAATAAACAAAGGAAGAAGAGAAATTTAACAACAATGCCACCTAGTGGGGCGCTTGGGGAAGTTAATGCCTCAGTAAGTTCTAAAACCTACCCCAGCGCAGCTCTGAATCACTGGTTTTCTCCCTTCTGCAAGAATATTTGAATAGGGAGAATGTGAATTCCAATGATATAGTCTTCAGCTTGACTGAATTCTCAGAATTTCAGTTCAATCCTATAACTATCAGTTAAGCTTCTCTGTATTCAGGTCCTGAACAACTTACGAGGAATAAAATCACCATGCAGAAAGTCTGGGTACCTGCCCTTTGTAATGCAGTGTGTGATGGGGAAGATAATCAGGGGAAAACCCCAGTTAATTTGAGCTCAGTGGTGGCAACTGTCTTTGTGAGAGGTAAAAATAAAATTTAGATAAGATTCTTCACTGTGAGCCTACTGAGAAGATTTTCCCACAACGGCATTGAATCTTAGGGGTCCACCAGTCAATTACCAGCTCTTCCTCCTGGCCAAGGCAGGCCAGATGAGGAAGCCTTTCAGACATAATGGTGGCACAACTGTGTCAGTGACAAGTCACCAGCAACCAGGAGGTAAGCAGATGGTGCTGTTCGAGTGTAGCCTTTCTCTAGGTAGCACTCACGCCTCCATGATCAGGAAGGTACTTTCCCCACTTCCTGTGGGAAAAGCTTGGTCCTTTTTACAGCTTGGGTCAAAAGCAGAACTGGAATAAATTAAAAATAAAAAAGAATACATTTAAAAGGTACAAATATTGCATGACATAGTGTAACAATAAAATAAAAATAAGTATTTAGTTTTTTTTAAAAAGCAGAGCTGAAACATTTTTATTTCCTATGCATGCTTTCATGTCTTTTTATCTGTCTTGTTCTTCTGAGAACATGTTTCAGATGGTGCAGCTGCCAAGTGGGGAAGCTCCAGACAAGGGTCCCTGACTGACTGCACTTCACAGTCCGGCCATCTTCATACATTAACTGCTATGAGTCATGCATGGCACCAGAATCATAGATGTTGCTTTTAACTAAAGTACAGACATTTTGGTATTCACATACCTCTGTGAGGCAGGAAATAGAATTAATATAGGCAAACTTGCTTAGCCATTTTGATAGTTTTAGTTTCAAAGGTACGAAAGAAGTTACTTCTAACAAATAAACTCAATGCTTTGCAGGTACAATGACAATCATGAATTTTCCAGTAACTGCATTCCAAAAGCGGACCCTTCTTCCTCATCTTTGTCATCACATGATATTTTCACTGTGTATTCATCTTCATTTGGTCTAGCACCCCAAAACATTAAGGTTTATAAAGGTAGACAGGGACCCATACAAATCCATATTGTGTCAAATTTATTATAAAACATTGCATATGGGGAAAATCGGAACAGGAAAAATTTAGAGATTAATTCCCCCCAGTTTCCATGATGAGCGCAAAGGTATAAACATATACATATACAGAGATACTGGAAATTTCCAGGTTGGAATCCTTTGTCTCATTGAAGGTCATCTAAAGTGAGGAAGGTGGGGATTCCTGGAGACAACAGGACTGAGAGAAAACAGTACTTGACAAAAAGCACCTTTTTTCCTTATCACCGAAGTTGACTGGGAAAGAGCTGAAAATAAAAGACAAAAAGACATTGGGAACCCATCAAGTTCTGAATGAACATATTGCCTTCCCATCTCTGGAAGGAGGAAAGGCTTCTGTCTTTGTTCTTGAGAACTTTCCACTCAATGCAAATGTAGGGCTGACCTGGGCAACAGAACACTTTGTCTCCCCGTTGTAAAGAAATCCCACGATTGTACTTCCGACTCATGGTATCACTGTGAATAATAAGTTTTTAAAGCTGAGCAAACAGCAAATACATAAGTTCAATTTCCGTGAGATAGAATTACTCCAGAAAAAATGGAGGAAAAAAGACTAGGTAGCTAGAAATGATAGAAACATTTTCTTTACAATTAGCTAAAATCTAATAAAAATTATAATTCTTTCATTATTTTATTTCTTAAAACAAAGCAAGGGTGACAATGTTGAAAATAAACTAATATGTATACTTAAAATAATTTATTTCAGTCACAGTGAGGTAGATGCAAACAAAAACAAATGAACAGCATGCATGTTTTATCTTTTTAAAAATGTTATTCTTTTAATTTTATTTTTTTGGTTACAGCACCTTCCTTTTTTAATATATTTTATTGATTATGCCATTACAGTTGTCCCATTTCCCCCTTTCATTCCCTTCCACCCTGCACACCCCCTCCCCACATTCCCCCCTTTAGTTCATGTCCATGTGTCACAAGTTCTTTAGTTTCTACATTTCCCATACTATTCTTGCCCTCCCCCTGTCTATTTTCTACCTACCGTCTATGCTACTTATTCTTTGTACCTCCTCCCCCCTTCTCCCCCTCCCACTCCCCTGTTGCTATCCCTCCATGTGTTCTTCATTTCTATGGTTCCACTCCTGATCTAGCTGTCCTCTTGGTTTGCTTTTGTTTTAGGTGTGGTTGTTAATAACTGTGAGTTTGCTGTCCTTTCACTGTTCATATTTTTCATCTTCTTTTTCTTAGATAAGTCCCTTTAGCATTTCATATAATAAGGGCTTGGTGATGATGAACTCCTTGAACTTGACCTTATCTGAGAAGCACTTTATCTGTCCTTCCATTCTAAATGAAAGTTTTGCTGGATAAAGCAATCTTGGCTGTAGGTCTTTGGATTTCATGACTTGGAATACTTCTTTCCAGCCCCTTCTTGCCTGTAAGGTCTCTTTTGAGAAATCCGCTGACAGTCTGATGGGTACTCCTTTGTAGGTGACTGTCCCCTTATCCCTTGCTGCTTCTAGGATTCTCTCCTTCATTTTGGTCTTGGCTAATGTAATTATGATGTGCCTTGGTGTGTTCCTTCTTGGGTCCAACTTCTTTGGGATTCTCTGAGCTTCCTGGATTTCCTGGAAGTCTATTTTCTTTGCCAGATTGCGGAAGTTCTCCTTTATTATTTGTTCAAAAAACTCTTCCACTTGTTGCTCTTCCTCTTTCCCTTCCCCTTCTGATACCCCTATAATTCAGATGTTGGGATGTTTAAAGATGTCCTGGAGGTTCCTAAGGCTCTCCTCATTTTGGGGGATTCTTGCTTCTTCATTCTTTTCTATTTGGTTGTTTCTTCCTTCCTTCTGGTCCACTCCACTGATTTTACTCCCAGTTTTATTTCTGTCACTATTGATTTGCTTCATTTCACTTAGTGTAGCCTTCATTTTTTCATCTAATTTGCAACCAAAATCAACCAGTTCTGTGAGCATCCTGATCACCAGTATTTTGAACTGTGCATCTGATAGGTTGGCTACCTCTTTGTTGCTTAGAAGTATTGGCTCTGAGGCTTTGAGCTGTTCTTCTGCTTAAGCCATAATGTTTTGGTCTGTTCTTGCCTGTAATGTATTAGGGGCGGAGGTTTAGGTGTTCATCCGGGTGGGTCTACCCAGTCGCTGGGTTGTGACTGGGGGAGGGGTCAGAGAGGGAGCAAGGCCATTTGTTGGGCACTCTTTCAGATTTCAGTCCCCTCTGCCACTTCCCACAAGCAAATTGGGTCCTTCTGGTGCTGGTTCCTGGGTGTGTGGGCTTGTGTACACTCTAGGAACCTATGGGTCTCCCCAGCGAACTCTCCTGTGAGGCTGGGCACCTCTCCCAGCACTGCAACCCCCAAAAGTTTCTCCAATCGGTGTTTTTAGGCTTTATTTCCCATTGCTGGGGCCCTGGATTGCACGGCGTGTCTCACTGGCCGTTTTTAAACCTGCCTGGTGTATCTGCGCACAAATATGTGTCCGTGGTCAGCCAGCCGCCTTGAACACCTCACTGGGTTTGCTTGTTTTCTCCTCATGCCCATGTCTGCCAACCACCACCTCTTCCTGCTGAGACCCCTCTCCGCCAGCCACCGACTCTGCCCCTCTTACCATCTGGATGAATGGTTTGTTGTTGTCGGACTTCGGTACAGTTCAATTCCCTGTCTGTTTTGGTTGTGGTTTTGTTTCTAATTCTTTGTTGTCCTTAAATTTGGTTGTGCAAGGAGGTACAGCGTTTCCACCTATGCCTCCATCTTGACCGGAATTCCTCCGAATGGACAGCATACTTGATTATTCCATTTGTGCTAAAAAATGACAGAAGTCATTGAAAATATTCTGTTCTTTCATTTACACAGTAGTACAAGGTAAATTTCATTATTTTTTTACAAATGAAAAACTGAGTCCCACAGAATTTTGATTATTTAATTAAGGTTTATATGTAGAAACCACAATTATAATAAAATTCTCACTGTCTCACACACACACACTCATCTATCACAGGCAGAGCTGCAGGAGCCCTGATGGCAGCACAGAGGCATCTGAAACACCAGACTTCAGTTAAAACCACCCTAGTGCTCCTGAAGGCACAAATCTGTTTCATGAGACACTGACACAGCTTATATTTTTCAGCAATTAGAAAGGAAAATATTTATTACATTGAAATGCTTGAAGGTTTTATACTTCATGACACTTTTCTTCTCACGATGATCCTAACTATGGTGGTTTTTTTTTTAATATACCAGGACTATTTTTAAGTAAATAAAGCAACCATTTAAGTATCTTATTCAAGGTTACACTGCACCTATTTGGAGAGACTTGGACTTGTACTCCGACAGTCTGGACAGAAAACTTCCATTTAGCACATACTATTTGTGACATTCTCCTTCAGTCCTTAATGATTGAGGAGCATAATGAATTAACTGACACATTCCTGAAGACTCATTCTACAGTGAATGATTTCTATACAAAACCTTGAAATATATATTTAAAAAGTTGTTGAAAAGCTTTCCTTATTCTTCTCAGTGGCAGAGGAAATAAAATTGTAAAAATTTGGCATAGATGTCACCTTCATACATAACTTTTTTTATTGGAGCATTAGTCATTTTCTTTGGGATGATCGAAAATAG
This sequence comes from Sturnira hondurensis, assembly GCF_014824575.4. Lineage (NCBI taxonomy): Eukaryota > Metazoa > Chordata > Mammalia > Chiroptera > Phyllostomidae > Sturnira > Sturnira hondurensis. The sequence goes on from NW_028096048.1 coordinate 7,715, forward strand.
TGAATTATGATTCTTTACTAATGCAAAAAAGACATTGAAAAATACTCATGACACAAGGCACACTTCACATTCTATTGTTGAATGAAGGATGTTGAAATAAAACAAAAAGGGAGGTAGCAATAGAAAGTTGGTGAGAATGATGCAGATCAACTCAGTGTGATAGGTGCACCCAAGAACAGAGGAACTACAAAGAAGTGGGTGAGGGTGTAAGAGATTTAAAAGCTTGGAGAACACAGTGTCATGGGGACAGTACATGTCATAGGATTGAAATATGGATCAGTTTTCTGAGAAAATGAACATAAAGAGAACCTATAGATAAAAAGCCCATGGTTTATAACCTTAAAAAATGAGACAGTGCCAGCATTGTAGTCTAGGAAAACTCCAACATGATGGGGAGGAACAGTCAGAGAAAGGATTACATTTGTTTTTGTTTTTGGGTTTTTTTGCATAGTTTTTATTTCATAATCATAAACTTAACTCTGCAACCCAGGTAGACTTGGAAGAAGTAAGGAAAACGTGGAACCCCATGAAGTGAGGGGAGAGCATAAAGATTATAGAACATTACAAGCACAGGACTTCCATACAGTTAGATTTTCTGGTAGTTCTGGTTGTATTTTGTTTTGAAGTTAGATGTGAACCTTCTAATGGTTGTGCGGAAGGAAGCAGGCATGTCTACCTATCCCTCCATCTTGGCCGGCTGCTTCAGGATGAAATTCTCATCAATTTTCTTCCCATAGATGGACTTGTTGCCTATGCCACTGTGATGTCTAAAGTCACCACTGTGGCATAAATCCCAGAATAATTCTGTGAAAGCAGAACCTTTATAACCAAATCCTTTCTCTCCTGTGATCAGAGCACAAAGGGTTTTTTTTTTTTTTTTGGTCTTGTAACTGTATCTGAAAACAGTTCAAAGGAGATATGGTCAAGGGCTCGCTGTCAGCAGTGATGTCTTAGAACATGGTGGGGTTGATCTTGGGTCAGTGTAGGAAACCCTAGGACTGCAGGATCTGCAAGGCCAAGGGTTAATTTCAAGGGATTAGAGGAGAAAGTTTCCAAAAACATCATTATATTCGAACTGATTATCTAACCTTAAAACCCAATAACCATTTGTAGGTTGATAACTAGAGTTAACAGATCAACCCCTGTTAACTGTTATTTGTTGCATCCTATAAAATCGTGTACCAAAATTCAGGTGATTGAGGTCAGAGAGCCCATTCTAGTCAGAAAACAGACTGCAGTTATGAAACTGATTGATACCAGGAAGTTTTTCACCATATACTTCCAAGATCCAGGCCTGTTTCTCTGAAATATCCACCTTCCAGCATGGTTTCCCTGATGTGATAACCAGTCGACAAGTACAGCACAATCATTGTCCTGATTTGTATTATACATGTAGAAATGGTATTCATATCTCACTTTTCTCTGATTCACAGAAANTGATCTTGGGTCGGTGTAGGAAACCCTAGGACTGCAGGATCTGCAAGGCCAAGGGTTAATTTCAAGGGATTAGAGGAGAAAGTTTCCAAAAAACATCATTATATCCAAACTGATTATCTAACCTTAAAACCCAATAACCATTTGTAGGTTGATAACTAGAGTTAACAGATCAACCACTGTTAACTGTTATTTGTTGCATCCTATAAAATCATGTACCAAAATTCAGGTGATTGAGGTCAGAGAGCCCATTCTTGTCAGAAAACAGACTGCAGTTATGAAACTGATTGATACCAGGAAGTTTTTCACCATATACTTCCAAGATCCAGGCCTGTTTCTCTGAAATATCCACCTTCCAGCATGGTTTCCCTGATGTGATAACCAGTCGACAAGTACAGCACAATCATTGTCCTGATTTGTATTATACATGTAGAAATGGTATTCATATCTCACTTTTCTCTGCTTCACAGAAATGGCAACATTTGGTTTGTCCTTGGGAAGGTCCAAGGTAATGTGCACTGTTAGAAAAATTACAGGGTTGAGTCAGAGATAAGATGTACCTTTATTTGTGACATTGTCATGGGATCTTGGGAATAACATGAGTGGAAACTGGGAAGAATTCAGTTATATTCTTTGGAATAGGTATAACACTGATGAAGAATAATATGAATGTGTGTGTTGGAAAGGGAAGGTGGATGTCAAAACAAGAGACCTAATATGAAACACAAAAATAGGAAAGAAGATGAGGAAAGAGACTGCATGATACAATGATTTATCCTTACCCAAAGAGCAACATACATCTTTCAGCTCTAAAATGATAAAAATCCATATGAAATATAAGAAAAGGAATGAGCACTAGAATTCATTTTCTCTCCAGATCAAGGGAAATACTGGGTATATGTGAGATAATAAATGGAATAATGAGGGGTGAAAAAGATAGCTGTTGACTTACTATTATATGGCTACATCATCAGCACATGAGATCCATCTTCCTTTACTCCTTTATCCACACCTAGAAACTGAACCCTCTTCCTTCTTTCACTCCCACCAACACAAAATCTCCACAGCCACCCACCAGCTCTGGCATTCCTCACCATTAAGCACTTGCAGTATCCCACTCAAGTCAGGAACTTGGAACACTCTCCTTTGTTCCTTTCAGAGAATTTTCAGCTTCTTCAGAGTGAAGGTCTTACTCCTAGGATGACAAAAAAGATTCCTACACCATTAATTTTTGTCTCTTCAAAACCTGATTTCTGTCTATTCACTCCATTAATTTCTCGAGCCTCCTTCCATGGACCTCTGAGAAAGGAGAGAGCAGACTCTTGACCTTGGAGCCAGAGAACCATGCTCATGTCCAACTTTGCAATATACTCTGTGTGATCTTAGGAAGGACTTGACCTCTCAGAAGCACAGTTTATTCCTTCCAAAGTGAAAACTAGCCCCCACCTCTCTTACTTACTAGAATCATATAAAAAAACATGAAATGGAATTTTTAATAAAAAAGAAACTTTAGTTCCTTAAAACAAAATCATGTAAGGAAAACTCACTGAATGTATATAAAGAAATATTACATGAAAGTGAGGTTGCAGAATCAATTTGCTGGTTGCTTGAGTTATATCAAGTGAAGAAATATGGTCTGGGGGGAATCAAGGCCTCCAAAGTCTGCTCCCCCATAAAGAAGCCATCCAAATGATATTTGAAATTTCAGAATCTCTGGGAAAAAAGTAACACAGAAAAGAAGGCATTATGAATATCACATTAACAGTGATCTGAGTTTTATGTGTCTGAAGAGATTGTTGCAGCCAAGTAGGTGTATAAATTTAGACACAAGGATGCTCCCCTGTCACTCTGGCTTTAAAAGTGCATGGTCAAGAGGGACCTTTTATTTGCACCAGGGCCAAAATATTCTTTGCAATTCAAGTCTGTTTTTGAAAAATAAAGAGGACTGTATGGAAAGGAACTGGTTACTTCTAGTCTCAAAGGAAAATTTTAAATATCAAAGAGTTGTCTCCAAGTCTGGGTGCTTGGCAATTAAAGAAGATACAACCCACCCACAATAGATCAAGCAGCTATGAAATATAGGAACCTGAGTTAGATACAGGCATGCTGGATCAATACAATTTATGAAGTCACATGGCTTCATAATACTGCAATATTTTATCACTAACTGCGGTTGACTCAAACTATGCAACTCCTGCCTCCCAACCTAAACATCCCACTACAGAAACTGGTACATTGTCAATGCTTAGAGAACACTCAAATGATATGTGAACATAAATTTAAGATAAAACTACACACGAATTTTCCTGCCCTGAGCAGTGCTCTATTCTAATTAACCACCAGATAACTTTAATGGCTTTAAACCTCTTTTCACAGCACAAATTGACCATCTCTGGTCTCCCATAGATACCCTTCCATGATTTCATTCACATCCTAGGGAGAAAAGAGAAAACACGAGTCAAGTAGTAATAAGCCTCCTCACTTACAAAGCTTCATCATATTCCCACCACCCCTTGATGTTGTGGCAATAGAGATGGTCTAAATGTAAGAACCAAAGAATAAAAAAAGACACAGTCAACCATTCAAGAAGACTCATGTAACATTTTCAGGTTTGCTAAAAAGTAAAAAAAAACTTTCACCTTGTGAAAGTAGTGTGAGACTTCTACCTGGACATAAGATATACTTAGGAAGAAAACATGAACCCCATGGTATTTTTCCCATGTTCATAAGGCTTTCATGAGATGATTTGAATAATTCATGGCTTGTTCATTTATTCAAGATGAATGTAAAGTGACATACTTTTACTTGTCAAGCATTATGCCACGACTGGGAGGATCAAAGATGAATAGTTAGAGTATTACTCAAGAAGTTTATAGGACTTCTGCTGAGGGTACAAGCAAACAAATGCATTAATGTCAGCTTTTCTCAAGTTTCTCCTCATTTGATACACTCTCTATAACTGACTGCATCTACTCCCAAAATTCAACATGTGCAATTGATTTCAAAGTTTTATTTTTAATCAATGTTGTCTCTTAAATGCAGGTTAATATATTCCCTAGTAAACAAGTTACAGGAACGGGTAACTTAGGATATTTCACGTATACCTTTCTCTTCACCAAATTGTCTCCTCCCTCATATCCCTTTATCCATGTTATGATATCCCCTCATTTACTGTCCTAAACACTACAATATTTACCTGCATTTTAGTCCCTACCAAAGCGGTTTAGTCCACACTGTTAGCAGATTTTGGTCATCTGAACTTCTTCATCACCACAGATTTATTTCTTTGAATACATGTGTACCAATATATTTGGTCTTTTCTATCTTAGACTAACTTCTTCCATGACACCAAAAACTAGACAAACTGCTGGGCTTACATACACCTACACACAATTGCTTCGCTCTCTGTATCAGGCCTTGCTGCTGTATGACTAAAAACAATTAAAAGTGGTTGAAGAACAGAAAGGGAATTTGGAGGACAATTCTAACTTTAATCAAAGCTTAATTTTGAAGCTCAGACATTGTCATCAGGATCTGGTCTATGTCATTCTCCAGTTATATTTATGCTTTCTATGTTGACTTTATCCTCAGTGCATTAAGAAAGCATGACTCTCCTCCCATAAATTCCATAAAAAAGAGAACTTGTTTTCCCTGTTATGCCAAATAATTCCGAAGGCATGGCACTTGCCTACATTGGATCAAGTGCTCATATTAAAGCATCGCCATGTTGTTGCTGTAACATAGAAAGCAATGTTGGAGGCAAGTATCCATATTTTACTGGAATTAATTTTGTATTAATCTGACGTAGACCATGATGAAATAAAATGCATATTTTAATTCCAAGAGTAACCACTACAAACACAGAAAGTGGTAAAGCTTCAAATTTTATACTAAAAATAGCTGTTTAACTCAAAGGATCTTGTCAGTGAGAAAAAGAACATTGAAAGCTGCAGGCAACATATAGAAGAAAATAATACAATAGACAAAATAATAGGCAGTTAGATGAGGTACCTGGGAACAGAGTCAACATCAGGCTCTTTCTTCCTATAGAGGCATTTACTGGCTGACTCTTCTAATAAGTCGGGTATGTGGTTTTGTTTTCCTTTTCTGAGAATCTTATGGGGCTACAATAAAGTGGAAGGCAAACTACATAAAGCCATATGATTGATAACAAAAATAGCCCAATGTGGAAGGTACATATGGAGGACTTCCTATAAAACTCAAATGCCAGTTAATAAGCGTAGACTGCATTTCATAAGGGGATTGTGACTTTTCTGACCAACACTGTCTCTTTTAGGCCCTTGGATGCTGTGCTTATGAGCTTTCATAAGTTAATTAGTGCTTTGTAGCTCTGGGCTAACGTAACCTATGGTGGTTTCACACCTGTCCACTAAGTCTAGCTTCTTAAAAGGCTGAAATAACAGGAATAATGAACCTTCTATAACACTGCGAAGACCTTCACTGGGAGCTCACCAGAGGCAGCCATTGTTGACATGTCCTGTTTCCTGTCCTGTATCCCTAGCTCAGCTAAGTGGCCTGGAGGTTTATATCTTATCAGGTCACATAAAAGGGAATGATGATCTAAATAGGAAACAACGCTTATAGTCAGTCAGAGAGGGAATCAGAGTGGTAGCACAGTGATGCTCATTCTCCCACCTGGACTCAATATGGCCCTGTGGCTACAGTCTAGGCTCAGGAGTTCTCCCAGGAGCTCCAAGTAAATGGGACTAAGAAGCAATAAAAAAAGAAAGATAAGATCTCATTAGATATTTATGTTTTGATGGTTACCAAACTTGGAGGGTAAAAGAAATATTTGTAATATAAGATAGTAAGTTTTCTCTGAGCTCTTTGCTACAAAGGGGAATGTTATAAAGACTGTATAAAGATGAATTTAGACCTACTAACACCGTCCACTGGTGCCGTGTTCACCACATATGAAGGGAACCTGATAAGGAATGCGGCTGAATGAGAACCAGAAGTGTATTCCACCTATTGGTCCAAATGGTGAAAACAGTCCAGAGGCCACATGCAGGTAGCAGCTTGGAGCAGGGACTGTAGTGAAGATCAGGCTCTGACGAACTGTAAGATCAGAGCAGGCATTGCCTCAGGGGTAGATATTAAATGACCTCTACCCCTGTTTACAACTGAAGTGTGATCCAGACATGGGGTAGGGATATCCAACTCTTTGTCATCCCTTTCAAGATCCAACCAATCCTGCGACACAACAAGCGCTTATAGAGAAGGGAAGTGTAGAACAAGCATTCAGCCTTGGGGCTGCAGAACTTATTTTTATTGTGTGGCTACAAGGGCCTAAGGTCAAATCACCTGCTGCTACAGGACACAGAAGAGGAAAGTGCTTAGGAGCTTGAGGCCTCATAGATGGAGGCTGACCCTCCACAACCTGAGCAGTGATGCTAGGGCTTCAGGTCAGGCAAGCAGATAGGTAGATTTGGAAACGTGAGTGATATCTGCACTGCACAGATATCACAACTGCCTAGACCATCCCTGAGGACCTATGGGTTTGTGCCCTACACCAGGCTCTCTGACCCCGGGACCTGTGCCAGAGTGCTGAGCCTACAGAACATCTGCCTTCAAAAGTGAACAAGGATTATGCCCAGGAGAACTCTAAGGGTCTTCTGCACAGTATTTAAAAGACTTACAGAATTTGCTCCAGGAGAGGGGCAGAAGTAGAAGTTTGAGAAGTAAATAGACCACAAAAGAGATCTATCTCCTTCAGGAGGAGTGGAAGCCAGTTGGACTGTCACCCCAGGCAGAGATGTGGAGTGGGGGTGACACATTGGTGATCCAGGCACTACCCAGCCAGCGCAGGGCTACATCTCCCTGTAACCTGTAGGTGCCGCTGGTTATACCTGCACCATCTCCCAGCTGCAGCTGCGCAACCAGAGCTGACTGGGGAGTGGCGACGCCCCGCTCCTCTCTTTTTCTCTTACGGGGCCACACCCCTGCGCCACCGGGACTCCGCAGGAGCTTCCCCCTTCACTGTGGTTCTGTCAGAGCCTTTGGGCCGAGCCAGCCCTCACAGTGCGCCCTTTGAGAGCTTGGCTGGGTGCCTGGGGTGAGAGGGAGTGTGGTTTTGTGCCCAAGGTCTGTAACAGTGGACCACAGAGTTCTCGGCATGCTGCCACCCTCCAGGCACTGCACAGAGAGCAGAAGGAAGCTCACTCCCAATCTTCCTGGGAACAAAGCCTAGTTGCTTGTTCTGGAATTCCAGCCTGAGGGGCAGCCATGGGCAGAATTCACTCTCCACGCCAGGGGCCAAGAGCCTCCTGAATAGCAAAGTGAAAGGGAAAGTTAAATTCTTAGGGAAAGGGTGGGGAAGGGGACCAGTAAGGGGCATTCACCTAGGGCCTCTAGGGCCTCTAGAACACCAAGCTTTTGTGCCTGGGTCAGAGGGGCCAGAAACTACATTTTTTTAAAAATTTAACTCTTGTTCAAGTACAGTTTTCTTTCTTGTATTCCCAGCCCTGCCCCCCCAGTGCTCCCCACCTCCTTCCCAGCTCTGCCCCCCACCTTAGTTATTGTCCATGTGTCCTTTATACTTGTTCATGTGAGTCCTTCCCCTTTTCCCCTGTGATTCTCTCCCCTCGCCCCTACATTTTAATCCTAGCTGAGCTCTGCTCCCTGAGGCTGTTCTCATGGCTCTCAGAGTAATTCATCCTTGGCGAATTAGGCTTCCCTAAACTGTGTACTGTCACTCACATTAACCACATCTTGCTCCTTTATGAACGAGGTGCTCTGAGAAGGGAATCAGGTCTGTCTCTTTTACCACAGTGAGGACTTATGCTGCAGGCTCACCTGAGACAGTGGTACTGGCAGCTCCCTCCTGTCCTGTATCCACCAGCTGAAGCAAGTGAATGTGCCCATTTGTGTCCTGTTAGGTCCTGTGAGAGGGAATGGATGCTCAGATCTGAACTTACCTCAGGTGGTCAGTCAGAGGGGCTCTCCCAGACTGGTAGCATGGTGATGCTGACTTTCAGAACCTGGATTCAATATGACAAAATGACACTTTGTCCTAAGTGGACTGCAGAGATGAAAATGAAGTGTCATTTATTGGGCAATGTCATCTAATACTATTTAACAAATAATCTCTATAGTGCTAGTATAATAAAAAGGAAAAAGAAAAGTAATTGTGATGAGTAATTTTATGAGTCAATGTGACTGGCCACAGGGTTCCCAGATTAAACACTATTTCTGGGTATTGGACTGTGCAGGTATTGTTTCCAGATAAGATCAGGTTTCAGATCTGTGGTCTCAGTAAAATGGATTGAGGGCCTGGGCAGAGGGCCTGTTGTATTTAGTACACAAGGACTTCACAGCAGCTGTTATATCTGGTTTGAACAATGTTGAAGTTCAAAAGTGAGAGAGAAGGAAAAACCCTAGACATAGTATTTGCATCATGAGAAAACCCACACTTGATGCCAAATGAACTTCTCATTTGAAATTCAAAATCTGTTTTTATGACATTTTCTGAGAAGAAGCAATGTATATTAAAGCTATGTACAAGCTTTACACTCTATAAGGAGTAGGCTTCTGTTGGGGTCATGGATGCTGGGTTTTGTTTTTTTAAGATGTCTTAGTGTGAAGAATTTTTCCTTTGTGTTTGATATCTCAGGTACTTTTCTGCAAGCTGTTTCACATTTTGAACTGGAAGCCTGGACATTCTAGGGAACATAAACCCATGAATATCCTTAGAGAGACACTTGTCGTATAATTCCAGAGTACAGGTTTTTCTTCATGAGTTATAGCTTCAGTCATTGTGGCAATAGGGTGACAGAAAAGCAGAGGTCAAGGGACTACAAATAAGGATCAGTTTCTCTCAGTGTCTATGAGAGAGGAGTGTGTGTGTGTTGAAAGTAGCTATCTTGGAGTCGCTCTCCCATGACAGGTCTTCCACAAACGGAGAACTGAAGAATTTCTTGTGAAACAGGGACCAGAACAGACACTGGCCAAGTAGCCCATTTTATGAATTTCTCTTGGCCAATAAGTAGGTTGGGAAGATTGGGAAATGAAAATGCCAAGGACATGGTGACAATACCCCGTCCTGCAGGAACTATCACTCCTGTGCTTTTCTCACTCCTGAGGACAACAGCAGCCTTTCAGCTCCCTGGGAGGAGTGAAGCTGACCAAGAAAGGGAGACATGGACCTACATATGCCAATGCTGAGGGAGGCCATGGAGAGCTCCTGACCCTACCTCTATCACAAAGAGAATTACTATGGAATTAGAAAAGAAGGTCAACTCAACTTATATCTAGTATATTCACTTAGATTAAGAAAAAAAACTATTTCAGTAATTCAAATAAAAAAGTAGCTAGCTACAACAAAGGATAAAACTTTATTTTAAAATAAAAAATAATCACTAAATGCACAATATAGTATAGTTAACTATAGGCAGAATGTTATATAGAAGATTTGTAGAACTTATTCATCTTGCATAACTGAAACTTTAAATTTGTTGAACTGCAACGCCTTAAAAATTTAAGCAGTTAGATCCTGTAGTGTTTTTAGTGTAATAAAAATAAAACAATGTGATTGATAGACTGTTAACTCACAAATTCAAAGAGAATGTTTATTATTTTAAAATATTGTCTTTATTTATTTATTTACTTTTAGAAAGAGTAGAGGGAAGGATAAGGAGAGGAAGACCAACATCAATGTGCAAGAGATGCAGGAATCAGTTCCCTCTCACTCACCCCCAACTGGGGACCTGACTTGCAACCCAGGCATATGCCCTTCCTGGGAATTTAACCACCAACCTCTAGGTTCACAGGCCAGTGCCCAGTCCCCTGAGCCACACCAGCCATGGCCAAAAGGAATGTTTAAAAAATAAATTACAACCTAGAATTGTATACCAGAAAGCAGTCTACAAGATAACATATATTTGAACGTTTAAATAACAGAAATATTTGTTATGAAAAAAGATGAATAAAAATGATGTGGTTCCTTATACTTATTCTTTTTCAAAGCATAACAAAGGTGTTAATATCCAAAGTGAATTAATATACATTCCTAACATTCACTATTTGAAATCACAGAGAAATTTAGTCAACAACAATCTGGACCACTGCTTATGTGCTAAGAAATGAGAAAGTGCAAACATTCTGTTTTTCAATTCTCACAATATTCTTATGTTATTCTTAGTATTTTTATTTCTGATGAGAAACTGAATACAATTTAATTGAATTGAATATAGATCAGTAGGTAGCAACATCAGTATGATTATGAAATTCTATTGAATTTTGAAGTCAAGGCTCTTAACTGTTCAGTGTTCATGCTCTTCAACATGTCACCTGCAAGAGCACCCTCATCATTAAGTATTCAGCTTGGCTTTAACCAATACTGTGAGCAGTTCCTGATTCATTAATGGCTACATGGATTGAGGACATCAATTAATATTTCGTGGCACCTAAGATTTTCCCGTGATGCTCCAGGCTCTTTCTGTAAATAAGCATTTCCTTTTACCCTTATCCCAGGGAATTTGGCTCCTATCTATTCCTGGGATGTGATCTCTGTAGGAATGGCACCTGTGTCGGGAATACACAGACCTGGATCAAATCTTGGTTCCTCCACTCATTAGCTATGGAACTTTTGAACATACTTTGTAAGTTTATAAATTCCTTCACTTCCCTGATAGGAATTTTTATATTTTTGAAATTTAACTTGGATATAAATACTCTGTATGTAGTCACACATATATTTATGTTTATATATACCTATGTGTGTGTGTAAGTGTAAGTGTGCATGTACATATCTTTCCCAGGCCATGTATTCTCTTTTTCCTTCCATTATTACCCTTTTATATTTTCATGCACATTCCATGCAGTACCCTGCCCTAATTTATAATGCATGCTTCTCTAAAAAAATTTGTTTCTCCTGGGGAAGTCTATTCCTTATCATAACTTGAAACTAATTTTAAAAGTAAGGGGAAAAAAGTGCATGGGGTGGTATGTAGGGTGTCATACTCAGATGTTTCACCACAGGAGAGTTCGACCATCAAAAGGCTGTACGTGAAAGAATGTCATGCTTTTGTGTTTTCTGGCCCATCCCCAAGAAAAGGTTTTAATAGCCCCAGTCTCAGTGTAAAAAGGTCTCTAACTGAAGACTGGGACAGGGCTGGTCTCAACAGCAGAAACTGGAACCTGACAAATGAGGCTGCAGCAGAAGCACTCACTGCTCCTCTGAAGGGCACAGACCTATTGCACAGGTTACTGACACAACTTATACTTGTCAGTGATCACAAGAGCGAATATTCACTGTACTGTGCAGGACACGTAAGTAGGAGCTGTACATTGGGTGACAGTTTTAGACAATGATCTTAAGACTTAGGTGCAGTTTAAAATTTCAATTTGTATTTTATGGGAAGAAACAAAAATGTATTCATTGTTGTACTCTTACAATGTATGCACCTTGTAAGAGAAGATACAGGATTCAAACACTCTGAACATAAAATTTTTACTCTGAGTAAATATATTTTGTTTTCATTTTTTCTCAGCCCTCTGAACAGCCTGTTGCTATATGCTGGGCTACAAACAAACACACTCAGATACTCGTCAGTTGATGGTGGTAGGTTGGGGTGATTGTGTGTTGTCCTGAGCTCATGGTTGGTGGCAGACAGGAGATTCATGCCTCTTCAAATCAGTGATAATGGAAAAGAGAAAGAAATGGGAGGGCAGAGATAGTATACTAATATTGCTGTCTTTAAGAGGGATTAGATGTCTTTCACTGAGAATACAGAAAAGGGTAAATGAGTAAATAAGCTTCTTTTCTAACTCAAGAATGAATAAACATTCTAAAGATTAAAGACAGCAAGGAAGAGATGGTGTGGATGCAGCAGTGAGCTCAGGGGCAGGAGGTGAGCTCCAGGACAAGGAGGCTCAGGAGCCCGGCGGACACAGGGTCATAGGAACTGGGCAGTTCCAAGGATTGAAATATGGATAAGCGGTCTGAGAAAAGTGACATTTAGAGAACTTGTAGATGAGTGACCCTTGGTTTGTGACATTAAAAAATGAGACAGTGCCTGCTTCGTAGTCTAGGAAAACCCCAACTCGACGGGGAGGAACAGTCATGGAAAGAGTCAGGACCTTGGGATCCGAGGTGGGAGAGTCCTCAAAGGCACTGTACTCAGATTCGTTCTGTAAGCCTATAACCCAGTAGCCATTTTCAGGTTTGTATCTGGAGTAAGCATTTTGGCACTTTGTGCCTCGTCTAACGCCAAACTTTATGCTACTAGAACGTATTCTACAGTATATCCCTAGGATCCAGGCAGTCTTCTTGGACACATCTATTTCCCAGTAGTGTTTCCCTGATGAGAAATATTGGGAGCCTAAGACACCATAATTACAATACTTTATAGGCCAAATTGGCACAGATGTCAACTGTCTGTGATCCTCTGAAAGGACAAGATTCAGATTGAGGTTGAATGGATTCAATGTGATATCCACTGCGGAAAAAAAAAAAAGAAAAAAGATATGATTAGGTGGCAGCTATGGGTTGGTTTATCTGGTGACATGAAGAGGGACTTGAAAAGTGACCAGGAAGGACCTGTATTGATGGATTGGGGAAGTGGTGTAAAACACTGGAGAAACGTATTCAATTTAGGAGGTGAAAGAAACACATGGGGTTGAGATCATCAAATCTTACTGAAACCACAAACTTCTGAAAGGAAGTCAGAACAAGGTGATTTGGAGACCCAGTAACTTCTTACCCCAGTAGCACTGGACGTGTGTTAGCTCTGAAATGATAAAAGATTTAATAATGCTGATTAGAAGCAAAGATTAAATACTGATACCTATTTCTCCTCTAGAGTAGGGGCAGGGGAGAAGACTACAGTGAGGCTAGGGACTGATAAATGAGAGGATGAATCAGAACCTAGTCATTCTCCCTTAACCATGTCTTTGTCAGCAATATCCCTTCTTTTCTGAACATCTACCTTTCTATTCTCACATTGGAACTGTAGCATCCCCAGCTTAGTCCCACATCCACACTCCTGCCACTCTCCTCACCTTTAAACACTTGAAGCATTCTACTCAGATCTGGAGCACGGAATCCACACTGCAGTTTTTTGGAAATAGTTTTTGGTTTCTTCAGTGTCCACACCTCACTCCTAGGGATGACAAAAAATATTGACCCTGGGTCTCTTACTTTGTGTCCCCCCAGTACCACTTTCTTCTTCTTCCATACCATTAATGCATTTGACCCTTCTTTCCTGAGAAGCCTGATGAGGGGAGAAAGGCGTGCCCTGCTACTGGAACCAGAAAAAAAGTTCTTCCTTCCCAGTTACCCTCTGTGTGACCTTGGGCAGGTCTGCACCTCAAATAAAGTTTCATCTTCTAAACACAGAATAAGTATCTCTTCCCTTGATACCTTGTAGATGTGCGGGGTTTTTCACATTACAGTGAGTCTCCCCAAAACAGGCCACAGGTGTGGGCTTTCAGGCAGATCGGTGGTGAGAGTACAAATCCTGATTGTGACACGGGTCTCCTTTTGAGCCTGTGTCTATGCCCTAGTCCAAACCCTGAACTCCAGTGGTGTGGCCCACAAATAACATTTGAGACTTCAGGTGTTCTGGGAAAAGTTAAAAACTGTTGGCAAAGAGGAAGTTGTTTATTGAATGAAAAATGGTTAGAATTTCATGTGCGTGTAAGGAATTTGAAGCTGCTAGGTAGACTGGCAATTTTAGACACAAAGGCTAAACTTTCCTATATAAGCTTCTAAAGTATGTGAACAGGAGAGTTTAATTATTGGCACAAGGATCAAAGCCACAAATCACAATGCTCAGGTCTTTTTTTTTTTTTTGAAATCTGAAGAGAATCTTGTAGAATGTCCTGGTCTCCTCTATTTCTATTTAAGCAAAATTAGTATAAAGGTGCTGCCCCATAACTTATTTTAGAGCTTGATGAGGCCCTGCATATGGTAAACACAAGTATCTATGGGATATAGGAACCAGAGAAAGGAGAGAGAGTGAATTAAGTGGGTGAAGTCATAAGAATGTGATAGTGAAGTCTCTTCTCCCTATTATCTTCACTGGCTCTAACTCTGTGAATTTTAGCCATTGAATTCACTACCGAAGAATCTGGTTCATTCTCAACAGACATGGATTCTTAAATCCTCATCTATGATCAGCAATTTGAAATAATAATACATCTAAGTTTTCTTGCTTTGAGAGATTTTTCATTCTGGTTGATGACCAAATAACTCTCATGACTACAAACCTTTCTTCACAAGACAAATGCACCACTCCCGGTCACCCATACGCACCATTTCATGATTCCACTCGTGTCCTAGGAAGAAGAAAGAAAACATGAGTCAAGGAGTATACATATTAAAGGAGGATTAATGAAAGGAAGGGTAGCAAAACAAAAAGTTATTTGAAAATATCAACAAAATTGACAAAGCTTTAGCCAGACATTCCAAGAAAAAAAAAAGAGAGAATGGAGGTACATTACTAAATTAAGAAGTGAAAGGGGAGTTATTACTATTGACTTTATAGATATTAAAGATTATAAAGGCTAGGGATTATTGCATGCCAATAAATTAGATAACTTAGATTAAATGGACAAGTTTCTAGAAACACAGAAACTACCAATATTGATTCAAGAAGAATAACATAAAGTAAACATAAAGGAATTAGATTAAAGATCAAAATCGTTCTGCAAAGATAAGTCCAGCCCCAGATGGCTTTACTTGGGAAGTTCTACTAAAAGTTTAAAGATGAAATAATACAAATAATTCATAAATTGTTCCCCCCAAAATCAAGGGCACATTTGCCAACTTATTCTATACAGTAGGACTATTCTGATGCTAAAACCAGACAAAGATATTACACACACAAAAAGTCAACTATAGGCCAATAGCCTTTATTGGCCTATAAACACAAACTTTTTCAATGAAATAGTACAAGGTTGAATCCAGCAAAATATAAAAGATTATATAGCATGTCAAATTTGTTTTATCCCAGAAATGCAAGGTTGGTTTAACATAAGAAAAGCAATTGATATAGAACACCATCTTTATAGAATTAAACATAAAAACCACATGATGATTTAAAAGACAGAAAAAATTGGATAAAACCCAATTCTTTTTGGATATATAATCCAACTTTTTAATAATAAAACCAAAACATTAATAATAACAACAAAATAAGAATAGAAGGGGGCTTCCTTAGCCTGATAAGGCACCTTAAAGAAACCCACATACCATATGGAATCACGAAAAACTGAATACAAGACAAGGATGTCTGCATCACTACTTACATCAACACGGTAAGAAAAAGAAATTTAGGCAAGAAAAATACATTTTAAAAAAGAATCTATATTGGGAAAGAAGTAAAACTATCTTTATTTGCAGAATACATCATATTATATACAGAAAACTTCTTCTACTTTTCAAAATTTAGCTCATAGCAGGTACTATTAATTCCAAACTTTACAAATATAATCATTGGCTATTCTGTCTTGTCATGTATCCAGGATAACACATTCTACAACAGATAAGAAACATAGCAGCAATCCAGAATATCTAAAATATAACCTGTATTATATTTTATATAATATATAAATGTATATTATCTTTATATTATATAAATATAATATTTAACACATTGTATAAATATATTTAATATATATTATAATACATAATGTGTTATTCAAAATATGCATCAGTATATAATAATATATTATATGTATTTGTGTATTATATTATAGAACATATGCTTATATATTATGTAAATATAATATAACCTATATTACATATAACCTGTATATGTATTAAAAATATAACCTGTATTTGGTCCATACTATTATACAGTATGGACCAAACCATACTGTTTTCTTTCCTATGCCCACTTATCAAAAATGGTAATAATATATATTTAGTCCCTGTCTCAAACCAATCCTGTACCTTTCATATCCTTAACTTCTTTTGATTTCCATATCGTCACTGTACAGATTGCTTGTTCTAAACAATATGTTTCAATATATTTGGGCTTACTCTTAAATACTTCTGGCTGGGTTAACAACTAAAGGAATATTTTGCTCTCTGTATAGCATAATTGGTTGTACATGACAAAGAAATGAACTAAAATCACCTTAACAAAAAAGAATAAGAAGGAGGGGGGTGGGGGTAGGAAGAAGGAGGAGGTCAGAGAAATACCACTCTAGTCACAGGTGGATCTGGAAGCTCAAATCCTGGGCTTTTTGTGTTTCATAATTTTCTTTTCTTCACTAACTATTGAGTTTCTTATTTGACCTTCCACATGGCCAAAGGAACCTGTCTGTCAAGGCTAGTATCAGAATTAGAGTCCAAAGACACAGAAGAGAAGGCAATTTGGACTGTGTTTGGGGACTCTCAGGTTGGGTCACCGTTTTACCTGCAGCAGCTTTGTTGCTGGCCATCCACCACGACACTCCAGGTCTGAGATGAGCTCTTTCAGCAACTGGCTCTGCTGGGCCAATTCATTCTCAGCCTCAGCCAAGTCATCCAGGGTCTTCGTCTCCTCTTCCTCCAGTTTCTGCAGTTCTTTTTGCTCCTCATTATCCAGGATGCTTCTAAGCTGACTAAATTCTGTCTGTATCCTTTGTCTCTCAGTCTGTATCTGATTCTGTAAGATTGAACAAGAGAGAGAAGTAACAATTCTGTCAGCCAGAGAGCCTACTGGGCAAGGGATTAGGTGCCAGGAAAATAAATTATGTTTTTTCAGGGCGTTCTAACCAGGAGAGGAGTAGAAACATGGGAACAATTTTGGGGAAAGCTAGTTTTTATTTTGTGGTATTTTCCCTTCTATACAAACCAAAAAGGCCTCATACTGTCATATCTAGGCCACCCCTGGAACAAATGTAAAACTTGAGTAAGGTTCAGGTTGTAGACAGCTGTCCTGGACATTGATGCCTTCCTGCATTACCACACTCTCACACTGGGGCCTTCAGAAACATCTTTGCCCAGTGTGTTCCTTCCACTGGATGTGTTAGAGCCTTGCTGGAAAAGAGGAAAGGAAGACAGAATTCTTCACCCTTCCTCACCGTAAAGTCTGTCTTTGCTCTCAATTCCAAGTATCTGTGTGTACTTATAACATCTGTATTGTAATATGTTTACTTGTACATCTAGTCTCCTGTCCCCACCCAAACACACAGGACAAGGAAGAGAACTAATCAAATGGCTTCTGGATTCATCCAATGTTAGGGAACGAAGAGAAAGGGACTGCCTTGTGATTGATGGGGAAGGTCCTGCCAAGAGTCCTGTCTCAGAAATTCCCCAGGAACAGTCTCCTCATACCTTCCAAGAAGTCCTCTCTTCTCTGATGTCAGCGCCCAACTTCTCAGCTTCCTGCTGCTCCTTCCTCAGTCTGTCCAAAGATTTCTGGAGCTTCTCCTGTGAGAGAGGAATCACAACACAGTCAAGCATGTGTTTTAGTACTTACAGAGAAAATAAATGAGAAATAAACAAGGCTGATCTCAGAAGAGACTGGTTTACAGAAACTGTGATTAGAATCTATGACATGGGAGAAAATCTGAGGAGGTGAATGTTTTCTTTACTCCTGGGTATGAAAGTCACTATTTCCTCACTAAGTGTAGCCTGATTTTCTTTCTTCTTAGAGTAAGGATTGATCCTGCTACAGCCAAGGAAAGTCCTATTCTCTTATTAAAACTCTTTCCACATCCAATCCACAATGTTTAACAGCAATCATTCTGCTGAGAGGAGCAATGAGAGCTCAACTTGTGAGAGAAATTCTCCATCCATGCGACAGAAAAGAAAATAGGAAAACCTTTCAGTCTTGGTCAGTCTGCACTCTAGGCTCATCCTTTATGTAAATGGAAGGAATACACAGAAATGTCCTTCAGGCATGGGACGATGAGAACAGGGTAAGAGACATATGTGAGAGGAGATAACAGGACTCAGTATTATATATCATGCTCTGGCGAGTAAAGCAGGATGGAAAGATTTCTCCACCAAGTACTGTCTTCCCCCCACCTCCTCCATCGTGGCCCTTACCTGACATTCCTTGACAACCTTCTCCATTAGGAATATCTGATGACCGCAGTGCTCCGGAGAACACTCACAAAGCCGACAAATAAACTTCCCATCCTCCTTACAAAAGAATTTGAGTTTCTCTCCATGGTGCACACAGACATCTTTCTTCTGCCCCTCCTCGGGACTTAATTTAACCTCTTTGAGCTTCTCCACTATGTTGGCCAGATGCTGATTAAGCCATAAGTTTCCAGGTGAATATCGAATACCACACACAGGACAGCTGCTTTCTCCTTCTGGGCTGATCTCTGACTCCTTATTGTTAGTGATGCAAGTTTTGCAGAAGCTGTGGCCACAGTTTAGACTTAGGGGTTCTGTCAAAACCTCAAGGCAAATGGGACAAGTCACCTTCTCTTTTATGTTCACCAGGAATTTTAAAGCCATGGTAGCTGCTCCCCTGGTTTCTTCCTTAGGCTTTTCTTGCTTAAAAAATTCCTAGATGAATGGGCAGATTGGAAGGAGATGGTGTAAGAAGGGCACAAATAAAAAGGATGCTAATCACATTAATATTAAGAATTGGACAAGACTAAAATACTGATGGATAAAAAAGAAGAGGGAAAAAAAAAACCCCAGAAGTTGAATTCAGTGACTTGGTCAGCCATTAATGCTTCAGAGCTTTTGTTTGTTTTTCTTTCAGCCTGGAATGATCCTGCTGTTGATATTTGCATGACTTCCTCTTATACTTCACTGAACTCCCTTCTTACATGTCTCCTCAGCAGACAGGCCTAGTATGACAAACTTTTCTATAGCATAATCACTAAAATATTACTCGGAGTGTTATTTGCTAGTTTTTATTACCACTATATAATACATGATATCCTTTCTTAAATGCCCTACTCTTAAAATGTAACCCACACATAGATCAGGCACTTTGTTTTTTGTTCACTGCTTAGCAGCAAAAACACAGGAACACAATGCTTGATAAATATGTGAAGAACCTCCTCATTTCTTCATAAGTAATTCGACTTTTTTTCCCATTAATTAGCTGTTCACCAATAAGTGAGCTTTGGGATCATAGAAATGGATTCCACTGAAGAAGCATTTACCCCCTAATATAATTGCCCCACACAGAGCCTTCTCATATTTACTTCCCAGAGATGCCAACTGAAATAGCAAGGACCACTATAGGGAAGTAATCTTATCCTTAACAATTGTTAGCCAGTTGCAATTATATATCACCATGGCCTATTTATTCCTCATGTAAACATCCTTGAAAAATAAGAACACTCCCTTTATTCAGTTGTGTATGCTTGAGTAAAGTGACTTACAAAGGTTATTCAATTCAGTAAGTTGAATTAGGATGAATATAATGTCCTCAGGGTCCTCTTTCAAAGGTCTGGTAGGTATGATAAACACTACCACACAGAGGATATATTTTGGGGAAATTAAATAGAAGAACATCAAAAATAACCCCTTTGAATAAGTGAGGATTGAACTAAAAGCTACAAGATGAGGAGGCAATATGGAATGAGAAGAGGAAAATATTTTAGGGAGAAGGAATCACATGTGAGAATGCCCTTTTGATGGAGGACACAGCATCTTCTACAAATTTCAGAATGCCAGTATGGCTGGTGTGCGGAGAGCTGCTAGGTCTTTTGCACTGTAGTGGCCTAAAAGGGCTTTGAAACGTGTCACATCCTAAATGATATAAAAGCAACATTGTCTTGTCATGAGGGACATAAAGCATTGTCCTTCCTGTATCTCTGTATGGACCCTCATTAGAGCTCAGTTGAGGCAGTCATGACAACATGCTGTGTCTCCTATCTTACATGCCTTTGTTAAGCTAAGTAAACCTGGCTGTTTTATGTCCTGTTGTCACATAGTGGGAATGGCAAATCAAACCTGAAACTATTGCTAGTGGTCTGTCAGAAGACACCACAGAGTGACTCTTAGAACCTGAGCAAAATATAAACAAGGAGCTGTGGGGGAGGGGGAGAAGATCTCAGTGGCTATGACTTTCTTGATACTTCTTCCAGTGGACTGAAGTTGTGTCCCTCACACAAATATGTTTACCTGTGTGAACGTAGCCTTATTCTGCAATAAGGGATTTGCAGATGTAATCAAATTAAGATGAGGTAATACTGGAAGAGGGTAGGTGGATAACCAGATCCAATAACCAGTGTCATTATAAGAAGCAGAAAAGGTACACAGACACTTAAGGAAGAAAGCCATGTGACAATGGCAGCAGAGATTGGAGTAATAATACAGCAACAAGGCAAGGAATGCCCAAGATGGCTGGAAACCACCAGAAACTGAGAGACGTGGAACAGATTCCCCCTTAGAGCCTCCTGGAGAAACCAACTCTGCCACTATTTTGACTTTGGACTTCTGGTCTCCTCAACTGTGAAAGAATAAACTCCTGCTCTTTTGGGTCATCTAATTCATGGTAGTTTGTTACATCAGTCTTAAGTTATTAATACAGTTGAAAAGATTGTACAGTAAAAGATCTGAGGAATATAACAAACGATAAATATTCCCCTCGCTCTAAAAAGAAAGGATGGGGGTATAATGAGTGCTATGCGGAGTAACGTTTAGGCCTAGAAGTCTACCCACTTCTCCAATGATCCATGAAGTGACCCTAATGAGGAATAAGAGTCCCATGAATGTGGGTTAGTAGGCAATCCAATAGCACAGCCACTGAAATTTGTCTAAAACCCCTAGCTGCAGTGACAGTTGATTAGATCAGGCTCTAATGACTGGCTAAATCAGAGGTCTACACAAAATGATGATTTCTATCCCTGCTTAAAAGTGAAGCTCTAAGCCAACCGTGATCATGCAGCTCTGTTATCTTTCTCTGTATTCACTATCCAATCGATGCTGAGAAATATCAAAACCCTATAAAGGAGAGAGGAATGGAACATGCTTTCTCCCATGGAGTGGTGGACCTCAGATTAGAGTGGGGCTACAATGAGTTGGTGTCAAAGCAGCTGCCTCTATAATGACCACAGAAAGAGACAGGTACAAAGAAGGCAGAGCGCCACACATGAACAGCAACTCCACCAATGTCCAAGAGTGACCCAAGAGCTAAGCAGCAGTCAGGGAGATGGAGAAAAGAACACAAGTAGCATCTGCCTGATAGAACTGCCAGGTCAGCTGGCTTCCCTACGTTTCAGAAAACTATGTCCAACAATTGAGTCTTCTCCTAACATCTGGACTCATGATAATGCAAACTCTATGCCTCTCTGCAGGTTTTATAATAAAATGAAAGTGTCTTCTGGAAGTAAAGTGCAGGAAGGACATCCATTGGAAGTTTTCAGACATCTTAGATCTTTTCCTTGGTTTCCTGGGTCAGAAACTCCCAATGGGTAAAATAGGACCTGTTTTTGGCATCCAGAGACCCGGGGACCTCGGAAACACTGCAACTCTCCCTGTCCGTTCTTCTAGGCTCAGAGTCCATACTTCAGCCACCCCTTAGAGGCCCAGGCTAAATCTGCCTCACATTAATGACCCTCTCCCCAACTGTTCTAGCAAGGGTTTTAGTAGATCACTATAGATCTCTCACCCTCATTTAACATTTTAAAAACATTACCGCATCTAAAAAGACAAGCAACCCAATTAAAAGTGGCAAAGGACTTGAACACACATTTCTCTAAGGAGGACATATAGAAGATCCAGAGATATGTGAAATGATGCTCAGAATAGCTAGCTATCAGAGAGATGCAAATTAAAACCACAATGAGATACCACTTTACACCGATCAGAATGGCCATCATAAACAAAGCAACAAACAATAAGTGTTGGAGAGGTTGTGGAGAAAAGGGGACCCTAGTTCACTGTTGGTGGGATTGCAGACTGATAAAACAACCACTATGGAAATCAGTGTGGAATTTTCTCAGAAAACTAAAAATGGACCTGCCTTTTGACCCAGCAATTCCACTGCTAGGATTATATCCTAAGAACCCTAAAACACCAATCCAAAAGAACCTATGCACCCCAATGTTCATAGCAGTACAATTTACAATAGCTAAGAGTTGGAAGCAACCTAGGTGCCCATCAGTAAATGAATGGATCCAAAAACTATGGTACATTTACACAATGGAATTCTATGCAGCAGAAAGAAAGACGGAGCTACTACCCTTTGTGACAGAATGGATAGAACTGGAGAACATATGCTAAGTAAAATAAGCCAGGCAGTGAGGGACAAATACCATATGATCTCACCTTTAACTGGAACCTAAACAACAAAACAAACAAGCAAACAAAATATAACCAAAGACACTGAAATAGAGAACAGGCATACAGTGACCAGAGGGGAGAGGGGAGGGAATTTCAGGGGAAAAAGGGAAGGGTTTATAGGAACAAATATAAAGGACACATGGACAACAACTAAAGAGGGTGGAAATGGGAGGGAGGTGGGGAGCACTGGGGGGGAGGGTGGGCTGGGATGGGAGTAAAAGACAGAAAACTGTACTTGAACAACGATTGAATAAAAAAATTACCTCATAATCTTAGTCACCTTCTTGTATACTGTATCAATTATTTATTGTTTGTTATGATCTCCCTTTAACTAGAATGTCAGCTCTTTTACATATTTGACTTGTCTTGTATGTGATTGGATAGTCATTGCACTTTTTCATAGCAATGGCCTGCTTTAGTTCATATGAATTAAAACTTTAAAATAAATAAATATAACTGTTCATGCTATGTGTTGGGCCTTGTTCTTGACCCAGGGGAGACAATCCATATCTGGGTAGAAATGTACCCTCTCCATTGTAGGCATGGACTCCCAGGAAGGTAGTAACAGCAATTCCTGAAAAGTGGGATTATAGGACAGAATGGGCATGTTTTGGAAAATATGTAACATATCAAAGGTGTGCAAGTTGCTCACAAATGAGCTTAGGAAGGGACATGATTAGTGTCAGAGCAAACTTAGCAAGACTGTGGAATCTTGGGGCTCCTTCTGAGCAATAATCAACCTCTATTGATTAGCTTAGAACAAAGAAAAATGCTAAGCAGTAGAGGTAGCAATCAATGCAAAGGTGTGTCCAAGACCTCTAAGGCAGGTGAGGACACTGGTGTCAATGGGCTACTGAAGTAAAAGCAACCAGGCCTATACAGGAAAGTGCAAGTGAATTCCTGAGATGGAAGCTCAGGAGGACAGAGGATAAAGACAGTATCGGAAGTACACAGGTCATTCAGCCCGCTGTCTTTAGGGCTGCCAGCAGCTGAGGCTCTGTCAGGAAGGCCACAGACAGCTCCTTGGTGGCTGCTAGGAGGGGAGTCAAAGAATCAGGTTCAGTATTATCCCTGGCCAGCCCTCAGGTCTCCCTTCTACCTGAGCCTGGGCTTTCACACATTTGTAAAACAGGGACCTCTTCGACAAACAGGGAGTGGAGTCGGGCAGAAGAGACTTTCTATTTACCTTCTTAACAGAGAGAGAGGTCAAGGCAGATATAGAAACAGAGATTCCAGTTCCTTTCAGGAAGATAGACAATCAAAACTAGAGAGGAAGGGTATGAAGTCAGCCTGGAACAATAAGGGCCCCTGCAGGAAACAAACAAGGCCTTCTGCCTCTTTAACATGCCTTTCTCTCAAGGCGACCCCTCTCCAGTGCTGCCATCAGTCTGCACTCACAGCAGGAAGCCTGCCAGCTTGCTTTTCTTCCCTTCAGAGCACATCTGGGCCACGAACTAAACTCAGCTGATTTCACCTAGTACTTTCCTCTGGGACTTTCTCACCCTCTGCCCTCCATAAACCTCCCCACCCACCTTTAGGTCCCCGTGGAGATGTCTTGGCTCCTGGTTTAAGAGGTGAGGAAAAGACAGGCCTGGTTAGGATTCATTTTCCAAACAGGGGCTCAGTCAGCATGAAGTAGTTCCTCCTCAGGAGCTGGCTGAGAAGTGAAAGTGAAATTCGCCCAGCTGGCAGGAAAAAGAAAGGGGAAGGAGCTTCTGGGCCAAGGGCGGCAGCCCTTTAAGGCTGCTGCAGAGAGTAAAGCTTTAACGCAGTGGTTCTAAAGGGTGGGGGTGGGGAGGAAAGATTTGCCCCAGGGAGCATTGGGCAAAGCCGGACAGTTTTGGTTGTCATAATTGCGGGGAAGGCTGCTGCCATCTAGTGGGTAGAGGCTAAGAATACCGCTAACCATTCTGTAGCGCACAGGACAGTATCCACAACAAAGAATTATCCAGTCCAACCATCTACCAACACCTATGTTCAAAGTAGGGAAAAATGGCCACTTTTGGAAACTTGGAATACTCATAGGGTATTAAGAGTTCCTCTGGTGCATTCCCAGCAGCGGAGCTAAACCTTAGGGAGGCAGAAATGGCCTGGATGGAAGGAGAAGCAAGTTTGGTGTGCTCAGCAATCTGCAAATGGTTCCATGGGACTGTACTTGGAGCTCCAGGTAAACAGAAGAGATACCACAAGAGGTGCACAAGGGTCCCATCATGGAGTCTCGTTTCAGCAGGCAAGAGGAGAACTGAAATTATCTGGCAGATGATAACAACCACTGCATAGATACCAGAGCAAGAGTAAAGTGGTAGTTTTTTTTAATTAAGTAAAGGGGTTTGTCTCCTTGCAGGTATCGAACCCCAATTAATCAATCTATTGCAAACAGGAGTTTGCAGCAAAGAGAGTAAAGGTTTATTTTTAAGGAAATGACACCAAACGGAGTCACAGGTGAGCTATTGCTCTGATAGTTGGTTCCCTGATGGCTTCTAGGGGGTGGGTTCTATAGGAGGAAATCATTAATCCTGCCAACTAAGGGCATTGGGGTTGTGGGCTCTACTGACTGGTCAGGGGCAAGGCAGGGAGTTGTTGATCACAGTATCAGGTATTAATGTCAGCCATGGAGTCACTCTGTCTGGCTTCATGTGGCTGTCGTCGGAGGGGTGGTTCTGCTTCTCTGGATCTGAAGCAGAAACAGAACTGAGGTCTGTTTTGACAGAGACTGTAGTCAGTAGAATTGAGGCTTTCTTTGTTCCTGAGATTATTTAATGCTGATCAAAATCTCATTGTCCTGAGGGCTTAATGATTAAGGGAGCGGACAAGCTTGGGAGAGTGACGTAGGTGAGTCAGGGTGCTGCATAATGCCAATTTGAATCAAAAGGAAGAAGAAAAGGTCATATTAAAGAAATGAAATTTCTGCAGGTTACTTTCCCAGCTACTTCTGGTTTCACGCCCAGTATTCCCTTTAGCCCCACACTCTCCCAGAGCTGGGCTTAGCAGGGCTCTCTTCTCGTTGAGA
The DNA here is from genome assembly GCF_014824575.4 of Sturnira hondurensis. NCBI lineage: Eukaryota > Metazoa > Chordata > Mammalia > Chiroptera > Phyllostomidae > Sturnira > Sturnira hondurensis. Next base: position 33,376 of record NW_028096048.1, read on the forward strand.
CACTCCTTGCAGAAAGACCTCAGAAGCTCTGGGACTCCACAAGTATCAGTACACATAGGGCCCAGTGGAATTCATTTCCATTATCTTTCATAGATAACTTTGTATGTCTTTAATTTTTATTTTATTATAAAGTTTTCTGGTTGTTTTTCAAATATTACATTTTTAAATTTTTTTCACAGAACTGCTTTACAGACATTCTAAAGCTTATGAGCATAGAACTGTGCAATATTTTTTAATATTTTAATTATTTGTAATGAACTACTTTCCATGTAGTTTTGTTAGTTTGTGCTACCCTTTGCCTTGTTCATTTGTATAAAAAGATCACACTCCTTCCCCTGAAATTTATTTTAGTATATTTTATACGCTATTCTATTCTTTCAAAAACCAAGTCTCCCTGTATGAGGTGAAACAGCAATCTGGAGACAAAGGAGCTGGGGTGCTCTCTCAAAACGGACACCGTTGGCCCAGGTTTATACGAGACCACACAGGGCTGCAGTTGCCCACCCCTGTGACACCAGCCAGGGGTGGTTCGAGACTGAATGACTCAGAAGGGAAGGGAAGGTGGCTAGCACAACACGGCGCAGAGCTCAGCTTTCAGAGCTCAGGCTTTCTGGATGCAGCTCCAGCTGTCAGGAAGGGGTGGGGGGACCTTTTGCATGTCTTGCACGTAGTGGAGCCAAGTGGTACCTTTACCGAGTGCAGAGGAAAATCTGAGGCCTGACCTGTGCGAACACCTGAGAGCCACAGATGCCAACAGTAAAGCACCAACTGTTTACTTTAGCTTTCTCAGAACACATTCAACAACAAAAATGCACGTATAGCCCACATTAAATACAAATATTCTAAAATTGCATGAATTTGCTAAAGATGACCGATTGACATCATTGCATGTTTGGCATGAAGATAATTAACATTTACTTATCAACTATGAAGTGTCCCTCACCCTTTCCATGAGTTGAAGGTAAGATGAGCTTTGTTATTATGTCTCCATTATTCTTAAGAAAATGTAAGACGTTTAGGATATAGGGCTGTACCTGTAGGGTCTGTCAGCTGAGAAATAATATTGACTAGGTGTTTCATCACCAGAAAGAATTTATTCAGAAAAAAGGAATTGCAACCCAGTGCATGTAGACATGGCCAGCCATGTGCGCACGTGGCTTATGTGCCGAGATGGAGGGGTGTTTCTAGAAGGGAAAAAGAAAAGAAGGGAAAGCTGGAACCATTGAGCTTTATTATAAACACAGATTTCTTCCTGTAGGGCTCTCTGGATTACAGAGTGCAAGAACTTCTCCCAGAAGCCCCAGCTTCTCCACAGACCCTCCCTCACCAGCTCCCCTTGGCTGATTCTGTTCCTTGCAAAGTTTCAGTCTTTATCTGATCCCAGCCGCCCAAGCTCCTCTGAGGAGAAAAACGACTCCCTTCTTCCCACCCTAGGGAGAGTAGATGAGAATCATCTGTATCGGGAAGGTGCCTGCAGCTTGAGAGAGGCACCGTGGAAGAGGAAATGTTGAGGGTGCTGAGATTTTAAAAAAGAAAAAGGAAAAACAGGTGTGATGCTGAAGTCAGGGTCAAGAGATTGCCCAGCACTGATCCTCCTCAGGCAAATGGAAGATCACTAGAATCTCATACAAACGAGTAGATTCTACTCTTATCCTAAGGAGGATCTCAGGTTCCCAGGGCTGAGAAAAACTTCTGGTTACCATCAGGTGATGGCTCTGGATATTCTTGCCTGCTCACTGTCCACAGAAAATCCTGCAGATTGAAGCTCCTTATGCAGAGATTCTCCTGGGCCCACCCAAACCTTCTACTGTGGACTCCACATCTGTAAATATAACTCAGCAAGTCCTAAGGCCCCAGAAGTAAAACACGGTGTGATGGCCACATATACTTTCAGAGATGATGGGAAGGGAAAGCCCTACAACCGATTCCTGGTACTTGGTACTCTCTGGATTTTTTGTTTTGAATTCAGATACCTTCTCTGGGTTTTAAAAATTGTATTCAACCCATAGGTTTCAAAGTCTTGTCAGCACAGGGCACCATCTCTGGGGCCAGGAGGTTCTGTTCAAGAGATGAGTGTTAAGTATGCAGATATTTTTGTCTGGGTTTGCAATTTCACTCATCTGGCTAGAGTTCTATTCATTTAATTGATCCTCTTAGAGAATCTGATTTTGGTTTGATTTCCTGAAGTATTTTGGTTTCCTATTTTGCTATCTGCTTTTTGTATTTCACTTGCTCATCTCCTGTTTTTTTCTCATAAGGTGGGAGGTAAGGTCATTGATTTGAGGTCTTTTCTAATACAGCACTAGAGCTAATGTGTTACTTTCTATTAGGTTACCTTTATCTCACAATTTTGATGTTTTTGTTTTCATTCAAGATACTATTTATTTCCCCTTTTCTTTTTTGACCGTTAAATCATTTAAAATTGTGGTTTGTTTCCAAATATCTGGGGACTTACTGTACACCTTTACGTTATTAATCTAAAGCTTAAAATTATAAAACTCCTAGAAGAATGCTTGGTAATCATTCTTTGTGACCCTTGGTTAGGAAAAGTTCTTAGATAAAACATCAAAATCACAATCCATAGAAGATAAACTTGCTAAATTGGACATCGCCAAAATTAAAAACTTTTGCTCTTTGAAAGGCTATTAAGAGAATGAAAAGGCAAGCCATATTCTGGGAAGAGATATTTGCAAATCAGTTTTATAATGAGGGGACTGTACTGGATGGGGTGTGTATGGAAGGCAACCAATCAATGTTTCTCTCTCACACTGATATTTTTGTCTCTCTCAAATCAATAAATATATTTTAAGACGAAGTATAAAAATTCAAAACTCAGAAACAAGAAAATTAAGAAGCCCAATTTTAAAAAAATGACCAAAAACTTGGAGACCATTCATTCACCAAAGAAGATATGCAGAAGTCACTATCCCAAATAGTTAAAGAAATGCAGATTACATCCACGTGAATTACCTCACTGCACACTAGTCAAATGTTTAAAATTAAAGACAGACTGAGCCAAGTCATGCCAAGGACGTAGAGCAACTAAACTCAGTGGTAAAATGGCACTGGCACGCCAGAAAACAGTTTGCTGGCTTCAAAAACCTTACCCATGTATCTTTCATGTAGCCCAGCTCTCTTACTGCTATGTAATCAGCCAAGAAATGAAAGCATATGTTTACTGGAAGAAAAGTTTTTACAAAAAATGTTCATTTAGCAGTTACATTTGTAGTCATCAAGAGCTTCAAACCATCCAAATTTGCATCAACAGATAAATGGATAAGTTGTTACATTCAGTGATTGTATTAATATAATGATCCATTGATACAATGAAATAGTACTTGGCAATAAAAATGGAATGGGCTCTTGATATAAGCAACAATCTGGAGAATGAAAGGTACCAGACAGTAATACCAAATGATTTATTTATATGAAACTCTAGAAAATGCAAACTATCATGAAAAAAGGCAGAACAGTGGTTGCTGGGGGGGGGGGGGGGGGAGGTGAGCAGGGGCAGAAGAGATTACAAAGGGGCCGGAAGAAACTTTTGAAGAGGGTAGATATCTTGATTCGCTTGATGATGACGATGTTTCACAAGTCAAAATTTATTAAATTTTATACTCGAAATATGTGCAATTTATGTATGTCAATGACATAATAAAGGTGTTGTAAAAGGTCCTCACTCTAGAAATTACCCTTCCAGTATTTTCCTTATAAACTTTAGGCTTTAGGATGGAATGAACAGCACAGAAAAAAAATTCGAAGATCCTGGGTCTTCTGTGAGGAAGTGGAGTTTAAGGCTCCAGGCCACTAGGTCTCTACCAAAATCTGCATGTTCCCTTGAAATTTGACTGTTCATGATTGCACGTAGCTAAAAAAGTTTTACAATCTTTCTTGTAGTTAGGTAGGGCCACATAGCTCTTCTCAGCAACAGAAAGTAAGCAGAAATTATGAATTCTGTATGTGATCTAAGGATTTAAGAAACACATTGTCTCCCCAGTTGTCTTGACTCTTCTGCTGTCTTCCTGCTGACCCAACACTGTCCTAGGGGACAGCAGAGCCACAGATAGAAGAAAGATGGGCCCACGAATCCCAAGTGGAATAGTGCTACTTACCCACTAGTTCCAATCATATTTTCACATGAACAGTAAATAAATTTCTTTAGTATTCAATCCTTTGTTTTTGATTTTGCATAGCACTTTAGCCTACTGTTAGGCTAAATGTCAAGGCCAGTGGGCCTCCGCCCAGATGGCCCCAGGGGAAAGCCAGAACTGCAGACTCATCCCACACATCCTAGTTGTTCTCCCTACAACTCACCTACAGCTTCCCAGCAGGCTTTTTGATTTCTCTATTATCTAAGGTCGATTTCTAGAAACTTCCATAGGAAGAGGATAGCTGGGCTAACTCCTTTAGCCTAGAACTTACTACAAGGCAAAATAAATGGGAAGGATCCAATTACTCAGAGATTCTTTCTCCATCATCTCTTATCCCCAGCTCCAACAGCTTCACAGGAACCGGTTTGTCTGCTCTGTGTCCTTTCATATTTCTTCCAACTGAAGTCCAAATCAGAATGACGAGTGCATTTGGCCTCTGGCCTCCCACAAATTTGATCTCTTAAATGAAACCCTACCCTAGAGCAAACAAACTGGGCTTTTACTGGGACCTGCACTTCACCTCACCACAGACACTAGAGCTGAGCCCTGAGGATGAACTAGTATTTCCTCAAACCATAATGGAACTCGAATGCCCAACACACTGAGGGCTAAGGACAGGGACCAGATATGCAGAATCTCTTCTCAGGCCGTGATCCCTTCCTACCATCTTCCAAATTGTCAATTTCTAGATATGTTCGGATCCTCTTCTCTCTTCCATTACCTTCCTCTACAAGCCTCAGAGAGATGGAGGGTTCATGTAAAGACAAACATATTTGCCTCATACTAGAGCCCCCTTAGGGGGAGAAATTGCATTACAGGATTAGCTGCCCAACAGAAATGTAATGTGAGGCACATATCTAATTTTAAATTCTCTAGTACCTACATCAAACAGGTAAAGTGAAATGAGCTAATACATGTTTTAGTGAATCCAACATATCCAAAAGATTATGGTTGTAATCTACAATATAAAATCTATTAGTAAGATCTATTATTTTTTGAATCACGTCTTCAAAATCAGTTTGCACTTTACACTTGTAGCCCATCTCAATTCAGACTAGTCACGTTTGAATTGCTGGTGGCCCTTGGCTACCATACTGAACACTTGGCTCTAGTCAACTCCGATATTTGTTTGCACCTTTACATTTGCCTCAGAATTTCTTTGACAGTGGGATCTAAAAGCATATTAACACCTTTCTACAGAAGTCATAGTTGCTCACTAACTAGCTGTTCATGTTGAGCATAAAGGGGATGTGGAGACGCTGAAAGAAATCATTCTCTTCCTAAAATAATTTGTATCAGATGAGTCATTTTCCCATTTCTTTAGTTCCATGCATTTGGAAGATTTTAAGCTTTCAATTACTACCCTTAAATTTTTAAGATCCATGAAGGTTGTAGTGAAAACTGAAGCTAGAATCTCTTTATTTTTATTTTAAAGCCACCAAAATTAACATTCTAATAGGTTTTAACACTCAATCTTATATATACATTTATACAAAAATACAGCAATTCACTACCTCATTTATTACATTTTATAAAACCTGTGATAATATAAAATTGCAGATCAATTTCTTTCATAAACAGATACAAACAAAACCTAAATCATGTATTAGCGAAAACAAATCCAGTATTGCACAAAAAAGTTATAGTGGCTTATTTCAGGAATTTGTATTATATTTAAAAATTGAAACAAGTCAATGTAATCCAGTAACAGAATAAAAATAACACAATTATCTTAATTGTTAAGAGTCAATTACTGTTGAAATCAATCTTCCATTCAGTACAAAAACTTTCAGCGAATTAGGACAACTTCCTAAGTTTGATCCCCTACATGACCAAAAAAAAAAGAGAGAGAGAAAAACCTCTATCAAAATTCCAGACCGTGATTAACAGTAAAAGGTTGAAAGTTACCCCCACCCATCTCAAGATCTGTAATTACTTACTGAAAGATGTTCATTGTCATTAGCAGGTACATTCTAGAACTGATTGATGTTCAAAGAAAAAGTAGAAAGAATGCAAAGCACAGAAGGTCAGAAAGGAGACTTGAGGTGTGGGTGAGCCTTAAAAGGCACTGCTCGGGTGTGGGTGGGGCAGCAGAACATTCAAGAGTTTGGGCGGCGCAGGGTCATTGGGACAACACAGTTGCAAGGATTAAAATATGGACAAAGAGTGGTAGGAAAGTAATATTTAGTGAAGGTGTAGATGGGAAAGCCGTGGTTTGTTACATTAAAAAAGGAGACAGTGCCAGCCTCATAGTCTAAGAAAACACCAACGCGGCGAGGGGGCACTGTCATGGAGAGGAGCAGGGAACTGGAGGAGTCCTCATAGGCTCTATATTCATGTTTATGATGTAACCCAATCACCCAATATCCATTCTGAGGTTGGTATCCGGAGCAAACATTCCACTTGTTCACAAATGGGTTGAAAGAGGATGGAGGTCCAGTTGAATGGCTGCACACCCCCAGGATCCAGTCAGTCTTCTTGGTCACATCTACCTCCCAGTAATGTTTTCCCGAGGAGAAGAGTTGGGAGCCCAAAACACTACAGTCATGGTGCTCTTCCAGGTGAGACACAGACAGCTTGGCACCCACAAACCTCACCTGTCTCCGGTTTTTAGACAGGACAAGATTTAAATTAGCTGTGTGTGGATTCAGAGTCACGTCCACTGTGGGAAAAGGTACAACATCAGCCAATGAGGATGAGTGCATGGGTCTTACCACATGGAAGCAGGTGGCAGGAATTGGAACTCGGGGGTGGGGGGGGGTGGGCAGGAGGGTCACCAGCTTACACCTGAGAATGTGTGGGGGGAATATTTGGGGAGCACCAGGACATGGCAGCTCATAGAGGCCTTGGTTCTACTTACCCCAGTAGCTTTGGACATCTGTCAGCTCTGTAATGACAAAAAGTCAATCATGTATAGAACCAACAGCCTCAGGTCTGATGTCTTTCCCCCTATCTGACTGAGGGTTATGGCAAGGAATTCTGTGAGGGTGTGAGCTGGCCATTTTACTCCCATCAAACATGAACTGTACCTTCTTCTCACACGATGTCCCACCCATCCGACCCCCTCTTTGCCGCTATTCCCAAATACCAACTGTATCCACTCTCCTCCTTGCTTCTTACTACTACAATAATCTCACATTCAAGTGCTCTCTCCTCAAGTGCTCTCTCCTCACCTCTGAACACTCGTAGCATCTTTTTCAGATTTGGGGCTCGAAACACACTCTTCAGCTTGGTGGGGAGATCTTCTGGCTTCTTTAGAGTCCAGTACTCGCTCCTAGGGAACAGATACTATGACTCTCCTACACGGCTGACCCACAGGGGTTCCTGTAGCACTGCTGCCCTTCATCCCCCAGGCCCCCCGACGAACTTCAACATGCTTTCCTGAAGGAAACCAGCACCATTCCACAGGAGCCCTGATACTGCAGCCAGGAGAAATGAACAAGAAACTAGCTGCTCGCTTTCTGTGTAAACTTTGATAAGATTTGACCCCTTAAAACCTCCTTTGTTTTGTTGTTTTTATATAAGACATAATAATTTTTCCTTCTCTTTCTGCTGATCTCAGGGGCTGTATAAAAGTCAATAAAATAATGGCTGCAAAATCCTTTGCTCAAAAAAAAAAAAAGAAAAAAAAACACTAAAATATTTAAAATGTCAGTGACTACTGAGGTGGTCTACCACAAGGGGCCAGAAATGTGCCCTGACAGGCAGAACACCAGGAAACTTGAGACTGGGGCTTTGAGAGCACCAAGTGAAGGGCTTCTTTCTGAAAATTTTTTGACTTTAAGCCTTAGACGTTCCCAGAGACTTAAAAAGAAAAGCCTTCAGAACAGCATCTTAAGAATTCAGTGTCTCTTAGGATTCACTTAAATTTAGGAATATGCCAGTTGGAGAAAGAAAATAGCCCCGTCTCCAGGCTGAGGGTACAGACTTCAGAAGAGACAAGACTCCATTATTTCACGAGTCTGTGAGGAACTCTAAGCCGCCTAGTCTGTGGACAACTTTCGAAGTCACCCTCAAGAATGAGATTCTAGAGTATGGGATAAAGAGATGTTTTTATTTCAGGCCACAACCAATCTTCTCAAATACTTCAGGTCTACGCTTTCACTGGAATTGAGAAAAACAGAAGTGTAAGGAGAACAAGGTAGCAAGACTTGGACTGTTCCAAAGCTGGGAGAGAAAAGAAAATTCAAGGCCGATATCCCAAGACCTAAATTGTGGACTCTGGGAAACAATGCAGATAGGAGACTTCCCTCTGATAAAATACACGGGCAACGAAAAGCCCTGTGCATTTTGAGGTAGCCATAAACTGCTCAAGTCAGGGCTAAAAACAGATACAGATGTAAGTTCCATCACAAGGTACTAGGACAATCAATGATACTGCAACCTTTTATTCTTATGGGCACTACAGTTTGCGACCTCCCATTACCCTAACTCTCCTACCACAGAAACCAGGCCATCACTCCCTTTATCTTGGAATACCCCCAAATTCTCATGATGAGTAACTTAAGACACCACAGTCCTAAATCTTCCCTGCCTTGTGATTTTTTTCCCTTTCCCAATGACCACAAGGTAAACTCTATGGGTGGGTGCAGGAATCTGTCACCCCAAAGGAACCACCTTGTGTTTTCCTGCACATACCTTTCTGTGACACCACTCACATCCTAGGGAAGAAAGAGACAGGGTTAAGTCAATGCACCACAGGCCCTGTCCTCTAGTAAAGCCCCATCCATCCCCCATCCCCATCCCCACCGCGATACAAGAAGAACACTGACAGCCCCAATGTGGAGGCCACGAGGTAGAGATAAGAACTCAAGAGCACACTGTCCCTGAGAGCCTACGTAGGGACGTGAGAAACTGGTATGAACCACTCATTAGTACCTTTATTTTTACAACTCTGTGTCTGTTTGTGTGTAATGTTATTATATACATCCATCACCTGCATTTGCCAGACATGGTGCCTGGTCCCACGATTAAATTGTAATTTCTGTCCTCATACATTTCATTCTGGTTGCTGATGACTCAGGGGTCTTAAATGTGGCTGTTTCATAAACCTCACCTTCCGTAACCTGCTATGTCTCCTTTGCTGATATCTTCTATTTTTCTTGATTTCAACACACACACACACGTACGTGTTGATTCCAAACTCTACTTCTCATATCCACAGGTATCACCAACTCAAGATTTTTAAAGGAAAACTTACTTTTCCTGCAACCATGAGGTCTCCTCATTATCTTCCACCTTCCTCAGTGATACCAGCATTCACACATCACCAAACTTAAGTACTGCCCTAAAAACCACCTTATATTCACCGTGATGTCCCATCTTAGACCAAACCAGTCTGTTTCACATCCTTACCTTGTTTTAGCCACCAGCTTTTCAAGGTTATCACTGCCACTATCTGCCTCACTTAAACAGAATTATCTCATAGCCTATTTGGTCTCCCTAACTTCTGCTCTGTACACTTCAGTGACTGATGGTTTGATTTGTGTAACACAGGAGTAACTACTGAAACTACTTTTAATGGCATTTAACGGAAACACTATTCAAATTGCCCCAAATATGGAAAGTGATAGAGGTGGTAAATATGTCCACTTATATAAAATATCTAGGATTTTAAGGCTTGGTTATACGGAGGAACTCAAATGATCCAATCAAGGGCCACCGCATGGCTATTTCTCCTATGGGTTATTTCTTATGGTTTACATTTTGAAACTTGAAAGCTGCAGGCTTATATCTGGCTACCAAATCTTAATGGGCAACAATATCACGCAGCCATGGAAAAGAGAAGGAAGAATGTGTCTATGATGGGCAAGCTCTAGAAAAACTGACTATGACATAACACTCAAATTAAAATGTCCCCCAGGTAGTCATATTAATGTGTGTGAATGTCTAGACAGATGCATGGACTAGCAACATAAATTAATGATCCCTCTGAATTTATGGAGAAATGTTTATAGTTTGAGGAGTCTGGGAAGGGAACTAGAACTGGGTGGGGGGGGGAACTTCAGGGTAATCCAACATCAAAGATGGAAATAAAAGGGCAAAAAGAATGAAATGAAGATGTGAAAACACACACAAATAATGAAGAAAAGCTCCAATAGGTAGAAAGTAACTACCCACTGACTCCAATATGAGGGCCCAAGAGTAAGTATAGAGATGATTATTATACCAACAAAGGGAGAGCAAGAGGAAATTAAATGACAAACAGAAAACAGGGGAGAGCCTGAAGGTTCCAGAATGGCACAAGGTGCTTCCTGCCTCAACTTCAGTCACACTATTCACTCTGTATAAAAACCAGCTCTTCAGGTTTTTAACCTAAGTTCCACCGCCGCCATCTAATCTCTCTAGATTTGACATCTTTCTCCGTGCTGACCTACATACACATACACCAGTGCCCAGTCTTCTTTGTATCTTAAAAGACCAGTTCAAACTCCAATCATGACATGTTAAATGGTTATGCCCTAGAGAAGAGAGTGAAAGCAAAGAAGGGCTGGTGATTACACAAGAATCTCTGAGTAAACTTGAGTTTGGTATGTGATCACCGGTAACTAAGCTGGGTGAAAGTACATGACAAATCCTTAAAGAGTTTCAGAGACAACTGGTACCCAATAGCCAGTGATTCTCAACAGGGAGGAGGTGGAAGATGTTCCCCCAAGGGACATTTGGCAATGTCTGGAGGGGTTTTTGTTGTCACAGCTGCGGGTGGGTGCTACTGGCGTCTAGTACGTAGAGGCCAGGGACGCTGCTACATCCTACAACATGTGGGACAAACTTTTCTTGCCCAAAATATCAATAATTCAGAGACTAATTAATGCTGCCATAGAATATCACTGGGCACGCATTTTCTCTGCAGCATTAAATGAACTTTTGGACCACATTTTATACATAATAAATAAAAGCAAGACATTCTTCTAATTATCTATGCTTTATTCATGACCTCTGGACAGCTGAATAAGAGGCACTCCAGGGTGGAAGGGATTTTTTCCATGCCCCCATGGGGACATGAGTCCCATGTCAGGAGGGCAGGAAAGTTAGCTTCTCTTTGCCCTGACTCTCGGGTCGGGGGCTCCTTAGGAAGTCTTACCTGCAGCAGCTCCATTGTGGACCCCTGACACCGACGTTCCAGGTCTGAGATGAGCTCCTTCAGAGCCTGGCTCTGGTGAACCAGCTCATCCTCAGCTTCTTCTATAATACTGAGCCCCTTCCTCTCTTCCTCTTCCAGCTTCTTCAGTTGCCGCTGCTCCTCTTTGTCCAGGATGCTTCTCAACTGATTAAACTCTCTCTGGATCCGGTGTCTTTCAGGTTCCATCTGGTTCTGCAAGTTCATGGAAGAGAAAAAAAAAGACTGCTAGTCTATGGAGTTGAGAGTCTCCCCTCTAATTGGTGTGGAGTCAGGCTCAGCACTGTTTTCCTGGCTGGGTCTCACTGGTGGAGGAGGCATAAAGGGGAAGAAAGTCCTGCAAAACCTGGTTCTTCAATTCTACCCTCCACTCTTCCCAGAACATTAGCCTCGGCCAGCCTTACCGAGGCTTCCTGGATACACACTGCGATTCCTGGGGGAGGTTTCGAGTTCAAGCATCCTCCAGGGCCTCTCACGACTCTAAATCAGCCTCCCTGTCCAATTCTGAGTGTGAAGGTAGTAATGACTGGCCTGTGCCTAACCTGCCTTTCCAAGCTTCAGAGCTTGAAACTGTAATGCTAATGTCCACGTTTCCTTTCCTATATGACTGTCATTAAAAAACAAAAAGCCAACCAACCAAACAAAAAATGCTGAATTCCCTTTTGATTTTCTCAATATCCCTTTTCTCTCCCCTGCCTGGCACGGAGAACAACGACCTTCTTTGGAAAGGTTGCAGCGAAGGAACAGGCAGAGGGAAGCTCTTCTAGCCAAGCTGGGAACAGAGAGGACCAAGTTTCTTTGCCCTTGGCCCCCATTCCCTGCCCTGGCTCCCAAGACACCTTCAGGAACAGTCTCTCTTACTTTCCAGCATGTCCTCCTCGCTATGATCACAGCTTTTAGTTTCTCAGCTTCCTGCTGCTCTTGCCTCAGCCTCTTCAGAGACTCCTGGAACTTCTCCTGGAAGAAGCACATTCAGTCAAGCAAGGAATGAATGGGATAGACTATGCTCATGTTCTAGAATAAAAAAACAAACCAACAACAAAGAAAGTCAAACTTTTATATACAGGAACAGACACCAGTAGAAACAGGATGATTCTTTTTCCTCCCAGGGCGAGAACCTGACCACTTCAAGTCTTTTATTCTCATTGCTGACAAAACATACCCCCCTTAATCCACAAGCCTTTTCTTTGCCCCCAGCAGCATCCTTTAGTTAAAAGGCCATGCAGAGCTGATGCTGCACAGCAAGGAAGATGTAGTCTCTCCTCTTGGCCACAGGGAGTTTTCTAGATTCATTGCTCTAGCTAAATGGGAGGACTACAAAGAAATTGAACTAGAACATGAATTAAGTTTCCGCCAAGACCTCAGTTCCTCCCGACTTTCCTTCCGTGTGGGCTCCTACCTGGTACTCCTGGGCAACCTCCTCCATGAGGAACGTGTGGTGACCTCGATGCTCCTGAGATCGCTCACAAAGCCAGCAGATTAGCTTCCCATCCTCCTTACAGAAGAGCTGGAGCTTCTCACCATGATGTGCACAAAGAATCACCTCCAGCTGCTTCCCTGCACCCAATGCCGCCTCTCTGAGCCTCTCTGCTATGTTGGCCAGGTGCCGGTTAGGCCGCAGGTTCCTGAGTTGGTAGCTGGCCTGACACAAAGGACAGCTGCTTTCTCCTTCTTGGCCAATCAGCGATTCCTTGCTATTCTCTGTGATGCAGGCTTGACAGAAGCTGTGGCCACAGTCTATGCTCAACGGTTCCGTCAGGAGCTCCAGGCAGATGGGGCAGGTCACCTCATCTCGTATGTCCACCAGTACCGTTGAAGTCAGTGCAGCCATTCTTCTGGCTCTCACCTGCCCAGGCCTGGCTGCTACGGTACTTACAGAATCCTGGGTAGATATGCAAACAAAATAGGGTCTGAGTAAGAAAATGAGGGAGAAAAAAAAAAAAGGATGCTGACTATCCTGGAGTAAGAGGTCAGACACTCGGGATAACAAGGGCTTCTCATTCTAACTTCAAACACATTCTTTACCGCAGCTCATATTAGACATGAATCTGCGACCTCACCAGAGCAAAGATTATAATTTCCTTTTGCTCCTACTGGATGGAGGGACAAATGGAGGCCCTGGAGAGGAGTGGCCGTGTGTGAGACACCACCTGTCTAACCTCTTCTCAGTCTACCAAAACACCCCTTCAGTGTTAAAAGCACCAATACACACTGCTGCCTCAGGACTTTTGCACTTGCTGTTACTGCTTCCCCTAGACACTTGGCACAACTCTGACTTCATTCAGCTCTCTCCTTACATGCTCTCTCATCACAGGGGCCTGTTCTGTTGAGCCTAGCTAATGCTCAGCTGCCCACACAATCACTCTCAATATACTTACCTGCTGGATTTTTCTTATCACCACCTAACGTATACCTTTAATAGTGTGAACTCTCACCAGAACACAGACTCCATGGGATCACAGACCTCGTTTTTGTCTGCTACTGTATCCTCCTACCTACGACACTGTCCGCCTTACAAGTCCTCAACTTTTAATAATTAACACCTGCAACTTCCTCATTCCTCCACAGATTAGGCCTTTCTCATGAGCCTTTACACTTCTCTTTGCCATCACTGGGGCATGGCTCTCAGTATCTGATTTCCAAGATCAAAGGGTATCATTTACTGTGAGGCCTGTGTTCTACACGGAGCCCTCTCATCCCTACCCCAGAACCCCGAAGAAACTATGACCATAGTAACATGAGGTAATATTTTTACAACTAACACTTTCATAACCAGTTGTGATTTAGAAATCACGCTCCCCTGCTTTCTTTATGCCTCATAGGAAAACTTGGAATAAAAAAGAATATTTTTGGTCCTTTGATAACGAAATAGGGAAATTAAATGACTTTATAAAAATCACATATCTTGTAAGTTGTAGAGTTGGCATAGCTTAATACGTCCATAATCCTAGTTCAAAGCTCTGCCCTCAACCTCCTAATTTTAAGGAGAAAGTTAAGTGGTAAAGGTGGTATAAGCCAGGCACAGACCTGGAGGAGTGTGAAAACAGGAAAGTTCTCATTTGAGAAGAAAATTTCACCAGGGCCTGTCACAAACTTTGATAGGACCATTAGGGGGCCCACGTGTGGGGGGAAAGAGGGGACAGGTGGAAAGGTGGAGGAACACACATTCTAGTGATAGGATAATCCACAGAAAAAAGACTTGAGGAGAAGGTATACATACAGGTGGAGTGGCTGGAACAAAGGTCTTACAGCATTTTGGAAAAGCAGGAGAAAAGTGTAAACATGGAGAGAAGGGAGAAATAAAGTACTGATCCATGCCACAACATCAATGAATATTGATAACATTATACTAAATGAATGAAGCCAAATATAAAAGCCACATATTATATTACTTCATTTACATTAAGTGGGAAGAGACTGTTAATGGGTTTGGGATCTCTTCTAGGGGTGATGAAATATTCTGGAGTTACACAGTGGTGCTGGTTGAACAGCTTGGTGATTATACCCCCCCAAATTAAAATGCTTGCACATCTTTTAAGGGTGAATTTTATGGTATTTGAACTATATATTAACAAAAAATGAATGGGGAAAGAAAAAAATGAAGGGTAGGCTAGCTTGTGTCTTCTGGTTCAGAATTCTCCCCAATCACAGCTTTGACACAGGCATGCCAAGGGAGACACCCTAAGAGTCAAGCACGGTACTACAGTTGGCCTGGGGAAATAACAATGAATGAAATAAAGAGCACTCTACAAGGAGGTATACCATTTAGACTTCCACAGGGGGCAAATCCATTTTTGAAGACATTAGACAAAAACAATCATTATTAATTCAAACAGGTATGTATGCATGAAAATATTTGTGTTAAGGAAGAGTGGAAGAAAGGCAGGAAATAATCGTAGATGCCATTTTCTGATCACTTTTTATGTGCTAGGCAATGGCTGAATTTTTTATAGGCATTATATACTATAACCCCACAATAATTCTTTCAGGTCCGAATCCTGAATATATCAGTCTCTAGCTTTGGAACAAGAAATCTAAAAGCTTGGCTAAGTAGACACTCAAGGTGCCAGAGCTTATTCTAACTTTATTTTTTGTCTGTGTTGAGGACATTAAGATAAATGTCCTCATTGAAAAGCATCTTTATTCTCATTCTTGGAAGTTTTCAGTAGTTAAATTATACTACTGTTGTCTTACAACGCATTGTGAATTTTTTTTAGTTCTTTTTCTACCATTCCAGCAATGAATCACTTTCATTAGTAGCCATTTGCTCTGCTTGCCTAACTGAAGTCTTGTTTGGGCTATTTAAAAAGAGCCAGCTCACAAACACACCACTGTTAGTGCCCTGGTCCCAACTGTGACCCCCATGTGCAGGAGAGGGCACAGGAGGGCTGAGAGCAAGTGTAATTTCACAATTTTTCTTTGTCTAGTCCCCTAGCAAATGCAGATATACACTTATATACAATATGGTCAATGTGAGTATGATTTGAGATAACAAGGTCCTGTAATTTGTACCAACTGGGAGATAAACACCCTCAAATTACCTGCAGGAATAACACACTGTTACAAAAGAAAGGGCCAAAGAAGCTGTCCAAGAATACGGAAAACATTATGTGAAACACAGCATGCACAGCTGTGCAGGGTGAGTACAGGGCATTGCCTGGAGCTCAAGTTGAAAACAAAAACCTTGTGCTTCCACCTAGTGTTCGCTGGTGCTCTTGCAGGTCCTGGACCTGTTCACTAGCTTTGCCCAGTTTACGAACAGCAATGCTAAGTAAGAGTTAGTATTAAAAGTCTGTTATGTGTCAGGCAATAATCTAATTATTTTACATAATACAAGCCAAGAATTCCTTTTAACACCAAGTTTCTCTTTAACCCCATTTCACAGTTGTATAAATGGAGGCCCAGAGAGGCTAGGGAGCTAGTCCAAGTGGTAGATGCAGGATTAGAATGCAGACGCTCAGGCTACAGAGCCAGTATTCTTACTTTTCCTCCCTATTCCACTTTTCTATGAAGGGTACAGAATAAAATTGTTAACAAATTAAGGAAATCAAGCAACTAACTAGTATCACACAGCATTTATCTATCATCTAAGATACTAATGTTTAACCAAATTAATCACACGTATGGACAATGGACACTTAGTTCATTTAATATTTCCTTACATACCTACATAGCCTCACTTAGAACACCATAATATGAGGGTTTTTCAGCTTTACATAATTGGGATTATGAGGGCATCTCCCAGAGCTTAGCACTGTACCTAACCCAACAGATGAACAATTAACTTTATAATGGGATTAAAATCATATCTTACTGCTGAGTTCATAGATAAACTTGATGTTGGCACTGGGGTGTTCCAAAAGAAACAAAAGTGCTATTTTATGAAATTTTAACGTTAAAAATAACTGTGTTTGAAAGGTCAATAAAATACACAAATATTCAGCCAGGCTAAATAAGAAAAAAGAGAGGATACAAATTACTAATAATAGAAATGAAAGGAGAGATATCACCACTACAAATTCTGTGGACACTAAAAGCATAATAAAGGACTAATATAAAAAATTCTATGTCCACAAATTTGATAACCTCAATAAAAAGGAGTAGTTCGCTTAAAGACATAATTTTCCAAAACTCACATAAGAATAGACAATGTTATACCCTGGCTGGTGTGGCTCAGTGGACTGAGCACTGGCCTGCGAACCAAAGGGTTTCAGGTTTTCTATTCCTAGTCAGGACACATGCCTGGATTGTGGGACAGGTCTCCAGCAGGGGGCACGCAATAGGCAACCACACATTGATATTTCTCTCCCTCTCTTTCTCCTTCCCTTTCCTCTCCTTCACTCTAAAAGAGAAAATAAATAAAATCTTTAAAAAAACATTTTCTTTCTTTTTTTAGAAGGAAAACAACAATAAAAAAACAAACCAAATTTAAAAATGAGCCAAAGACCTTATTAAAGGGCACCCCACCAAGGATACACAGATGGCAAATAAGCACATGAAAAGATGTTCCACCTCATGTGTCATCACGTCATCAGGGAAATGTGAATTAAAACAGCAAGGAGAGACCCTACACACCTGTTAGAATGACCAAAATCGGGAATACACGTATCTCCAAATGCGGGTGAGCACGTGGCGCCACAGGGTGCTCACTGGCTGCTGGTGGAACTGCCAAACCATGCACCCACTTTGGAAGAGAGCTTTGTAGTTTCTTGTAAAACTAAATATACTCTTACACCATATGATCCAGTCACCACACTCCTTGGTATTTAAATGAAGGAGATGAAACTTATAGCTACACAAAAACCTGAACACAGATATATATATAGCAGCTTTGGTCATAATTGTCAAAACTTGGAAGCAACCATGATGCCCCTCATAGATGAATAGATAAGTAAACTGTGGTATATCCAGGCAACAAAATAGTATTCAGCTCTAAAAATAAATAAGCTATGAAACCGTGAAGAAGCATGGAGTAAACTTAAATTCATATTACTACGTGAAAAAAATCAATCTAAAAATACTACATACTGCAGATCTCCAACTACATGATATTCTGGAAAAGGAAAAATGATGCAGACAAGGAAATGATCAGTGGTTGCCAGGGGTTGGGGTGAGGACAGGAACAGGTAGAGAGAGCACAAAAGATTCAGAGGGCACTGAAACTACTCTGTTTGAGACTACGATGTCTCAATGTCAT
Organism: Sturnira hondurensis; assembly: GCF_014824575.4. NCBI lineage: Eukaryota > Metazoa > Chordata > Mammalia > Chiroptera > Phyllostomidae > Sturnira > Sturnira hondurensis. Next base: position 51,344 of record NW_028096048.1, read on the forward strand.
TATCTCGATGATCAATGTCATTATGCACTTGCCCAAACCCACAGAAGGTACAGAACATGCAAACCACAGACTATGGATGATTATGCTGTATCAGTGCAGGTGCATCCACTGTAGCAAATGTACCACTCTGGTGGGAGATGGTAACATGGATGTGTGAGGGCAGAGGGTATATAGAGTATCTCTTCACTGTCCCCTCAATTTTGCTGGGAATATAAAACCACTCTTAAGAAATTTTTGGCGATACCATACCATCTTAAGTGAAGGTCCACTACATCTCCCCAACGAATATACAGACACATACATTTACTTCAAGCGAAAGTGTACCTGGTATACACGAATCTTTTAGGGGTGAGTTTGTTTCATAAATGCAATGCAGGAATCACCAAAAACTTGAAATAACCCATAAAACTGTTAACTGGTAAATAAACAAATTGTGGTATATCCAAACAATGGCATATTACAAAACAATAATATGGAACTACTGATACATACAAGATACATCTCAAAGACATCACCCAACATGAAAGAAAGTAGACAGCAAAGTTACTGTATAATTCCATTTACAAAAATTGTAGGAAAAATAAAACTATACTGTTTGAAAGTAGATTAGTGGATTCCAGGGCCCAGGTATATGAGAAGGGGATGAACTGTGCAGAGACATAAGGAAATGTGGGGGGTGATGGAAATGACCTTTATGTAACATGTTGGTGGTCATACAACTACAGGTATGTCAAAACTCCTGGAACTCAAAACTTAAAGCTGATAACTTAGTAGATGTAAATTATAACTCATTAGAGCAGACAAAAACAAAAGTAGAAATGCAATGAGAAAAATCGAAAGCTTGGCTTCCTGAGCTTCTAAACAACAATTGGAACTGTGTTGTCAAACATGATGGTAGTTACATGTGGCTACGGAGCATCTGAAATGTGGCTAGCTGGAAATGAGATACAAATATAGAATAGGTACTGGATTCAAAAGTTTAGTAAGAGAAAATAATCTAAAATATCTCATTAAGGGTTTTATACTGATCCATGTCCTAATAATACTCTGGTACATTCAGTTAAATATAATAAAATCAAGTTTACCTCTTTCCTCTTACTATTTAATGAGGCTCCTAGAAAATTTAAAATTATATATGTGGCCCTATTATATTTATTTCTTTACTAAGTAATGCACCACTTTGGATAGTCAAGACAGGACTCTTAAAGAAAAAAGATGATGTAAGAGCTGTGGTCTCTTTTCAAAGGGTATAATAAAGTTGAGGGTAGAGAAAAGAAATGGTGGAGGAGGATGACAGTTAGCGAATGCAGTTAACAACGGTTTCAGTAACCCTGTTCCTCATACCAGGCCCCTGACCACCAGCTGTGGATGAGTGCAGCCCACTGGAGACATGGAAGGCTGAGTCCTAGACTGAGGTCAGGTCCCAAAAGCAGCACGAATGGACAGATGCCAGTCTGGCTCAGTGAGGATCGCAGAACCTACAGCCTGAGGTCCTTTTGTTAATGATCAAATTAGCAAATGAAAGAGGCCAATTCCTGAAGAGTTAAATCAGAAAAGCCTGAATTAAAGTCAAGTGGTCTGCTAACTACAAGCACTGGCATCTAGTAGAGCTATTTGTACAGGGCCTCTAGGCATTTACCAGAACCCGATCAGTCTCTGCACTTGAACATCTTCAGTGATTCACATGCACATTAAAGTTTCAGAAGCAGTGCCTCTGGTAAGGCGGCCTCCTTCCCAAGTAGATGCGATTTAGGCTGCAAAATAGCTAGAAAAGGTGGGGCTGGGGCAGGGCGGAGAATGGACTGATACTGAGATCTATTAGAATAGGTTACAATTCAGTATCAAAATGGCTTTCATAATAGAGTCAGTGACTGGGCAGGAGCTATTAAAGGTTGGACCAGGATGGAAGTGGGGGCTGGGGCCAGAATATAAATTGGAAATAAGAAAGACAGAGCTGCCCCCCACCTAGGAGCTCTAGTGAAAGTGAAGTAAACGTCCGAACAGGTGGCAACTGCATTTATAAAATAGAGTTTGTGTTTACAGAATAACAATAACTTCATCTTCATGTAGGATTATATTTCCTTTAACCTGTGATCTGAAATTGATTAACAGGTGGTGCTCCACAAGTATTTGAATTTGCACATAATCAGCTCCAAATATTTTAAACTTCACCTCAAAAGAAATCACTAACCTTAATTTCAAAAACATTTTGATTAACTCTGCAAATTCTTACAACATTGTCCTGAACAGGTTTCTTCTCCCTGAGTATTCGATAATCCATTAACAGATTTTTAAGGATAAATGATAAAATATGACTTTTTCCCTGCATCTGTGAAATTCCACTTGTAATTCGTAACTGCTGTATTTTAACCTATTTATGTCAGTAGTCATATTTTCCTTGATTATTGTGCATTGTGCCATATTTTATTCTCTGTGCTATTTCAAAACTTGTGCATTTTTAAAAGGTTGGCATTGAGTTTGTCCATAACAACTTAATAATTTGAGTAACAGTAATAGCATATCTATTTGGCAGGCGGTCTCCTGTGCATTTAAGTCTCCGCCTCACTCCTTACCAACACTCTAGGATAAAAGTATTTATTACTCTGTCCATCTTACAGATTGGAAAAAATGAAGCTGAAGAACGGGTGTGGGTCACACAGCCGCATCTGAGTAACTGAGCCAGAAATGAAACACAGCGGGCAGCCGGCACCCATCACCCACGGTCTGAACCACATATTTCTGCCTTGATTGAATGATTGGTTAAATGCTGTCCCTAAGCTCACTTGCCGCAAGTATAAAAAAGAAAGATAAAAGTTATCTCTACCGTGAGCTCCCTAGGGGAAGGGACCTCATTTCTTTCACTGCTGTCTCCTGTGCCACAAGTGACATTAAGCCGCCCAGTCACAGGGACCGGCAGACATCTCCCTGCGAAGGGCACACGGAGGGAATGAAAAGCCAGGGAGCTCCAGGTGTCAGCAGCGCCAGGTGATCAGGCACTAGAGCAAACCATGGAGTTTGAAATAACATTCTGCGAGAAAACAGAAGGCACTCACTTTTGCGGTGTTTTTCTGGCGTACACTCAGCGCGTGGCGCCGCTCCCGTCGGAGACCAGCAGGTCTTCTCCGCCTCCGACCGGCAGATCCGGCTGGAGCCGGTGGCTCAGCTCCCAAATCCTCCGAGGGGAGGTCCCGGCCTCCTGGGAGGATAAACGGTGCTCACTTCCTGGAGCAGAGAGGCCGGGGATGGGGGAGGGGCTGCCGACCTCTGAACCCACCCAGGCCCAGTTTGCTCTCATTCCCTACTAGACCTTCCAAGAGCTGCCTCCCCACATTCTTTGGCTTCCAGAATCAGGGTTTAACTATCACTACTCTTTCCAGTCTACTCCTACCTCCAAAGGCACCTTATCTGGGCTCCCTTCCCAAACTAGAGTCAACTCAAACCTGCAGTGGTCTCCCCTACACTTCCTCCACCCTCGACCCCCTCAACTCAACCTGGAAGGCAGGTCACGCACTCAGGACTAGTGGGGATACTGATGTCGGACTGAAAATGGACTTGATTACTGACCTGGAGACTCCAGCCTGGATGAGACCCGAAGATTTGCAGCTACTACCACCCCGACCACAGGAAAAAAAGACCCGAAGAGGCGGGGCAAGGGGAGGAGGAGATGCCGCTGATAGGGTGGATTTGCCCAGCGTCGCCTTAGGTCTTGCACTCAGGGGTGTGGTCGTCAGTGTCCCAACAGGCTCTAAGGTGTTCTCCTACTGGACTGCAAATGCCTTGGAGAACGCCTGAAGGTCAGAGATGACATTTCTCAAATGTCTTCACTTTACTTTGGCTTTCTGACGTCATGTCAGTGTCCAATAACATGGGTAATACACTTGTACTCCATGTTAATATATTAATTAAAATATCTAAGTGAGTAAAAATATCTAAAGTTATAGGAGGGAATCAGGCATTACGATGGCGTGTTTTGCAAAATGATGGCTTTGTGATGTCATGTTTCACAAAATGAAATAAAATTTATCAGTTAAGAATTACAGATTATATTTTAAAGTTATATTTCAATACTTAATTTAACCTGTATAACTGAGAGACTGTAAATGTTTGTTTTTAGATCATGATGGACACAGGCAAAGCTTATAAAGCCTAGAGACTGTGACTACAGGGTTTCAAAGGTACAGAGGCTCTGAAGAGAAAGGTAGGCCAAACTTCCCGCCCCAGGGACACTGAGATGAGGACCCCAGCCTGGTCTGGAGAAGTGGGTTGGGGGAGGGGAACGGAGCAGGAGGAGGGCATCCAGACAAGTCAAACCAGAAGGTCAGGCTAGTTGACTTCTTTCTGTTAGCATGACATTTTCTTTTTGGGGGGGGGAGGGGTGGTATAGTGTTTTATTTTTATCTTGAGTCTGTCTGGCTTCTATTGTTTGTTTTAAAATGTATTTTATTGATTATGCCCTTACAGTTGTCCTATTCCCCCCCTTCATTCCCCTCCACCCTGCACACCCCCTCTTCCACCATTCCCTCCCTTTAGTTTATGTCCACCTGTCACAAGTTCTTTAGATTCTATATTTCCCATGCTGTTCTTGCCCTCCCCCTGTTTTCTACCTACCATCTATGCTACTTATTCTCTGTACCTTTTCCCCCCTTCTCCTCCTCCCACTCCCCTGTTGCTAACCCTCCATGTGATCTCCATTTCTATGGTTCTGCTCCTGATGTAGCTGTCCTCTTAATTTGATTTTGTTTTAGGTGTGGTTCTTAAGAATTGTGAGTTTGCTGTCCTTTCACTGTTTGTATCTTCTTTTTCTTAGATAAGTCCCTTTAACATTTCATATATTAAGGGCTTGGTGATGATGAACTCCTGGAATTTGACCTTATCTGAGAAGCACTTTATCTGCCCTTCCATTCTAAATGAAAGCTTTGCTGGATAAAGCAATCTTAGATGCAGGTCCTGGCCTTTCATGACTTGGAATACTTCTTTCCAGCCCCTTCTTGCCTGGAAGGTCCCTTTGGAGAAATCAGCTGACAGGCTGATGGGAAGTCCTTTATAGGTGACTGACCCCTTATCTCTTGCTGCTTCTAGAATTCTCTCCTTCATTTTAATCTTGGGTAATGTAATTATGATGTGCCTTGGTGTGTTCCTTCTTGGGTCCAACTTCTTTGGGACTCTCTGAGCTTCCTGGATTTCCTGGAAGTCTATTTCCTTTGCCAGATTGGGCAAGCTCTCCTTTAGTATTTGTTCAAATAAGTTTTCCACTCGTGGCTGTTCCTCTTCCCCTTCTGGTACCCCTATAATTCGGATGTTGGAATGTTTAAAGATGTCTTGGAGGTTCCTAAGCCTCTCCTCATGTTTTTGAATTCTTGTTTCTTCATTCTGTTCTGTTTGGTCATTTTTTTCTTCCTTCTGATCCACTCCCTTGATTTGAGTCCCAGTTTTCTTTCCACCACTATTGGTTTCCTGTACATTTCCCTTCATTTCAATTAGTTTACCATTCATTTGTTCTCTAATTTGTGACTAAAATCAACCAGTTCTGTGAGCATCCTTATCACCAGTGTTTTGACTGTGCATCTGATAGGTTGGCTATTTCTCGGTCACATAAAATTATAGGCTCTGGGGCTTTGAGTTGTTTTTGAGCCATAATGTTTTGGTCTGCTCGCACCTATTATGTATGAGGGGCAGAGCCTAAGGTGTTCACCAGGGTAGGGCAACCCAGGTTGCTGGGTTGTGATGCTGTATGTGGGGGTGGGGTCAGAGAGGGGCAATGGCAGTCCCCTCTGCTGCTTCCCGTCGCTGGGGCCTGCGTGATCTGTCTCACTGCTCACTCCTTTGCCTGGTTTATTTGTGCGGGAATGTGTGACTGCAGTCAGCTTGCCACCTTGTGCCCTCACTGGGTCTGCCCGTTGCAACCCCACACCTGGGATCTGCCAACCGCTGCCTGTGTGCACCTGGATTAGTCCGGCAGATTTTTCCTGAGTGACCCTGCTCTGCCAGTGGCTGGCTCCGCCCCTCTTACTGGTCTGGCTGAAAGGTTCATTGTTGTTGGACTTCCGTACAATTTAATTTTCTGTGTTTTGGTTGTGTTCTTGTTACTAAAACTTTGTTGTCTTTATACTTGGTTGTGTGAGGAGGCACAGTGTTTCCACCTACGCCTCCATCTTGACCGGAGGTATTGTTAGCATGACAGTTTCAAGGTTCATTCATTTTGTATCATGTATGAGTACTTTATTCTTTTGATGGCTGAATAATATTACAGTGTATGTATTTCCCACATTTGCATATCTATTATTTATTAATTTTTAGACATTTGATTATTTTCTACTTTTTGGGTTCTTATAAATAATGTGGCTATGGATTTTCTTGCACAAATTGTGTTTTTTTGGTTTTTGTTTTTTGGTAAACCTAGGAGTCTTATTTCTTTTGGGTATAAGCCTAAGAATAAAATTGTTGTATTTACCACTTTGAAGATCTTCCAGACTTTTCCAAAGTAACTGCACTGTTTTACATTCTTACCAGCAAAATTAGAGGGTTCTTAATTTTCTCCACAACGGTGCCAATATTTGTTAATGTATATCTTTTCTATTGTTGTCATCTTAATAGATGTGAGTGGTATCTCATTGACATCTTAGCATTTTCCTAACAACTAAAGGTGTGAGCATTTTTTAATAAGCTTTACTAATATCTGCATATCTTTGCAGAAAAGACTGATCAGATCCTTTGCCAATTTTTAATTGGATTATTTGTGTTTTTGTTACTGAAAGTTCTTTTTATATTCTGGGTACAAGTCTCTTATGAGGTATATGGTTTGTAAATATTTTCTTCCCTTCTAGGAGTTATCTTTTCATTTTCTTGAATGCATTCTTAGAAGAACAAGTTTTTAGTTTCGATGATATCCGATTTCTTTGGTTACTTGTACTTTTGGTGTTATACTTATGAATGTTTTTTGCCTAATCCAGGGTCATGAAGATTTGCTCCTATATTTTTTTCTATAAGTTTTATAATTTAGCTCTTATACTTAAGTCTGTGATCTATTTTGTGTTAGTTTTTATTGCACGAGATAGAGATCCAATTTCATTCTTCTTCATGTAGATGTCCTATTGTCTCAGGACCATTTTTTTTCTTCCCCATTTGATTGTCTTGACATTGGTGGCAAGCCACTAAAGAGTTTTAATTGGTGTGTGCGTCTGTGTGAGTGATGGTAGTGTTGCAGGGTACAGCCAGGGGGTCCCCAAAAGAAGAACTTGCAATGGGGTCCAGAACTCAGGGTGTCCAGGAAATATTACAAAAAATATGGGATGTCCTCACCCCCACAAGTCTGAGCTGGGGGGATGGAATACATTGAGCAGGGCCATTGAGTTTTGCATAGCAACAGTTTCTCAGATAACCAGAATGGTCATTTAACATATCTGTAACCTTTAACTGGTTTCATAGATATGTTAAATAGCTGTGGCCATGCCTTGAGCCAGGGAGAATAGTGACTTCCACTCAAGATGTAACTGGGAGGCAACTTCCCAGCCCTTCTTACAGCGCCTGCGTGAGAGCTTGGAGTTGATTGGCTCCACACCATGGGGCCACACCTTCCCAGACTCACTATGGCAGCAGCCCAGTAAAGCTGGGAGGATATGGGAGTTCTGGGTTGGGGGGGATGTAGCCCATTGTGGGAGGAGTCGGAAATGGGACTGCAGAGGAAGATTGGCTCGGGATTTAAACACAGACGTGGCAGCCATTGGGGACAGAACCAGGTGCTTTTGGCCAGAATGGGGACTCTCGCAGCCAAGTGACCGAGAATCACCTTGTAGCTTTAGGAAAGAGAACCACGTGGCTTTGGCCAGCGTGGAGGGACTCCCCTCCCCCTGCAGCTATGAGAAGAATCATCATGCAGCTTTAGCAGACAACCACCATGCTGCTTTCTATTTCTTTTCCTGAGATACGGTACCTTGGACTGGGCAAAGGGGGGAAGAAGGACTGCATGTGTTTGTGGGTGTTTTAAGGGACTGTGGGATTTTGATGAAGACACTAAGTCATTACTCTTAAGTCTGAATAACTTGAATAAATCCTTTCCTTTTTACCAGTCTCTAACATGGAGAGCTATAATTCTCTGGCGAAGGGAAAGGTGAACTTAGTACAGGGGGACCCCAGGAGAAGGGGGGGTCAACTAGGTAACATTGTGGGACCGCCTTCCCTGGCGGCCAATCCAGGAAAACCATGGGAGACCACATGTGCAGTAGCTTTACAACTACTCGTCACAGTAAAAGCCACCAAAACTAGCCAGGAAGGACCTGCCCTATAAGAATACAGTCCCTCCAGCCCGTGAGGTCAGTCTCTGCTTGGAGTTGGCCTGCTCCCATGTTCTCTGCTATAAACTCTGGGTGTTCGGTTCAAATCTTTGTCCCGATCACCAGTGCCCACCTGTGACAGTAGGGGCAGGTGGGAGATGACATGTTCTGAATGACTAAATGTTGTGTGAGAAAAGATCACCAGCTGCAGTTTGCAGGTTCAAAAAGACTGGAGGCAACAAAAATGCCCAAACTCAGGGAGAGTAAATGTCTACCTATTGCTTTAGTATGTAGGAAAAGTGCTTAACTAGATGCTATTACGTATAGATAAAAGGGCATGAATTTGTTTAAAAAAAAAAAGGTTTTTTCTCCCTGCAATTTGTGAACAGGGCATATGTGGGAATTAGGAATAAGTATGTCTAGATGTGCCTTCAGGTTTTTTACTTTCACATCTTAATGAAACACATTAAGAAGAATAGGTATGTGAATTATGAGATGAAGAATGAAAGTAAAAAGAGAAATGTGCGTGATTTTTAAGGGAGTGAGTGGAAGAAGTTTGCCCCACTACAATATGCCTCTGTGGGTTATTGATTATTTTAAACTCGTTATTTTTAAAACACAAAAGACCCAGGAAAAACCTTTGACCCTACCGCTAACTGCCTAAAAGAATGATAGATGACCTGCTGTAGGAAGGAAGCTATCATATAGATCACTGTAGTTTAATAGGAACTAGGTGTGATAGGCAGAGAGGAGCCTAGTGAGGCTCCTTTGATCAAAGTCCTCTCATTGTTAAAGATGCCCAGAAACACTGACTTAGTAAATATTTGCTTTCCATCTTCTATCCATGTGAATTGCCTTCCTCTCCTTTCAAGTGCCAAACCACAACCTGCCCCCCTGCCTCTTCTTGGCTCAAACCTTAAGTGCCCAATCTGTTCTGGGGCCCCATATTTTTACGGAATCGCTGCGTGTACATACATACCATGTAATAATTCATATGGACATAGGCAAAAAAAGGTGTTTTTTAAAAAAATTCTCATTAATATGACTAGAAGAAAGAAAGAATAAATAAGTAAATAAATAAATCATCAATAGGCAGCTCAGAAAAAAATTTCATCTGAAGTCTTTGCATGTTTGTTCTAGGGCTAAAAGTTAGAATAATAAGGAAACTGAGGGCTGTGAGGCTTGGAAAAATGCAAGCTGGGTGGGGAAGAGACTGCGCTTTTCTTTTTCTCACTGTTTTTCAATTTCAGTTCCTTTAAAATTTGTCAAATTAAAATGCTAAAGCCATGGTTCCTTTGGGCAGTCTCAGGGTAACTAAGAATGAGTGGATAAAAACATAGATAATATTAGAGATGGGCTGAGACAGAGACCTAGGAGAGCAGTAGTGACTCAATGAGAAGAAATCTCTCAAACCCCTACATAAACTGTGTTATACCTTCCTGATCACACCTTCCTTATTCAGTCTCCCTCTCAGATTCTCAGTCCTCAGTCTACAAGGCAAGTCTTTTTTGCGTTGTTTCTTAATGGAGGTGGTTTTTATTATACACACACACACACAAAAATGGGTCAGATTCTCCCTTTAATTCTGGACAAGAACATGTTAACTTTTATAGAAATAACATCAGAGAAAATTTGCTGTCCATTCTCTTAAATATAATTATTTACTAATAGGATGTGTTCATTACATTATTAAAATATAATAAAATAAGATATAGGGGAAAAGTTTTATCTTGAAATAAAAACAAACATTTAATAAATTAGCAAAAGTTAATATGCATAATCTGTGATCTAAATGTTTCACTTTTAGGCATTTAACCTATAAAATATAGTTCTCCTAGAGGTGCACACAAATATACCCCACAAGAAGTATATTTCAGCTATTTTGTAATAGTAAAAAAATGAAAGCAGCAAAATGTTCATTAATATGCCATTTATTGTTTCTTATATTTAGCTAATAACAATTAAAACAACAGTAAAGTAGGGGGATGGGATGGGAGTAAGAGACAGAATACTGTACTTAAAAAATAAATAAATTAAAAAATATATTAAAAAACAACAGTAAAATAGGTGTTATTGCCTTTTGTTTTACAGAGAAGGAAATTAAGCCTTAAAGAAGTTAAGTATAGCTCCCCCACAAATAACTAGTATGCACTGAATATGGTGACTGCAACTCTCATGCAAGGGAATTTGACTCTGAAGCCTTTGGGTAGCTTGGGAACAGTTACACTCCTGGCAAGCATAAGGGTGTGGATTAAATGAAGTTGTTTAAACATTTTAGTTACAAAAATTTTGCCACGATGACTAATCCTATGTAGATGTTGTTTTGTACTGTAACAATATATTCGAAAGGTAATTTCCTAAAATGTGATTTCTAGATTGTGGGGGCAACTTTCCTCACAAGTGCTCCCGTGTGCCACAGATGAGAGTAAACATGACTGAGACATGATCTGCTTGGGGAGGAGAGGTGGCCAGTTTCTCAGGGGAAAAAAGCATTGAGGCCCTTCCTCCAAGGGCTTTTATTGGGTTGTAATACACAGGAATACAAGGCAGCAAGGATCAAACAGTAGATAACATTTCAAAGAAAGCTGAGGGTTCAGTCTGAGCCAGTCTGTCAGGAACAGAGTTTTAGGGTTTCCTGCTCAAACCCTTAACATATGAATGAAAGCACTCTTAGCAGAGCAGATTTCACAGGTTTATCAGGAAGTCTTTGAGATGCCAGATTTTTCCCCAGGACAAGCTCTAGCAAGGCAAGAAGCTGCACCCCTCCCCATCAGGTATTCAGGCTTAAGGGGATTAGAGCCAGGAAGCGCTTCTTCCAGAAGACTCAGGCTATCTCAAAGCCTGGGGTGAGAGTCCATTGCTCTTTGTTGCAGGCCCCCCCCCCCCCCCCCNCCCGTCGCCCCCCCCCCCCCCCCCCCGTCCTTCCATGATGGCCTCCCACGAGATCATGTCTGGCCTGGGTTGCCCCTCCTCTGAGGGGTTGTACCCACCATGGACATCGACCATGCTGACCATGCTTTGGGGGCAGGGAGGAAACTGAAGCAGCATTTGCTATCAGAGACAAGCTTTGTCTCCTGTGCTCATGTTCCAGGGGTCGTTGCTCACTCATCCTTAGCCACAGGGGATAGAGAGTTACAATCCCTAGAACCAGGCAGAGCGATCCACAACACTGGATTAAGTGATAAATCTCACAAATTATATTATATTACATATTCATTAGCAGTCTGTGAAAGAGCCTGTTTTCTCACAACATTGCCAACACAATGTTAATCCTTTTAATTTTTGCTAGTTAGGTAGGTAAGAATTTGTATATTGGTGTGGTCTTAATTGTATTTCTCTTGCGAATAATTAAGCATACTCTAATTATGCCTTTGTCTTCTTTTTCATCAAACTTGTGATTATCTTTTCTAGCATTTTAAGACCCCTTCTATAGTGGAAAAAATTAGCAACTTGTAACATCATTTGAAAATATTGGATATGCATATCTGCTATGAGCAGGCTCTATGCTTTGGGACAATAGAGAGAATAAGTGTTTGAAAATTACCCCTTCATTTAAGGAATGCTGTCTATACAAGGCTTAGGAAGGAACAAACATAAAAAGATCTCTGATAAAACAAGAGCCAATATGCTCAGTACCCAACACAATGGATCTTTCATTGTAGGCAGGGTATGGCAGTGGACAGAGTTGAGATGTGAACTAAGTTGTCAAGGATGAGCTGATTTTGCACTAAACTTCCAGCTGAGTAGCTCTTCTCAATCACAGACTATGTTAGGCTAACATAGTCTCTGGTGTGAATAAGTAATTAGTGAACAAGCTACCAAATTACATAGAGAAGTTCATACTTCTTTTAAAATCATTAAAGAATACACACATCAACATCTGTTAGATATAAGTAGGTATTCTGACTTCTCATTTTAATGAAGAATATACATTTTAAATACAAAGTATAATTAGTAGATGGAAAAGAGTTCTCTATCCCTATACAATTATTTACATTTTAATAAACTGATGCGCCCAGTGACATATGTTACTGTGTGTTAGCATCTCTGAACTTGGGTGTATACACATATGTGACTATGGACATGTGTAGCTAGTAATAAAAAGTATCATTTCATGAGATTATGAATTTTTAGACATGAGAGTTCTTTGGGGTACACATAGTGAGAAGGATGTTCAACTGGCAAATTTAAATGTCAAAATTATATGCAAGGAATTAGGTAACTCATTAAGGAGAAAATGCAAATGAATACTGAGAAAAGTCTTATCTGGATGGTAGATACCAGGTAAGTTATCACATTTCCCGATTTAGTTTTTCTTGAAATGATGAGGGGTCAGAAGGCATTTGAATAATAGGTGAAAAAAAGTGAGGTGGGTATTCTACAGATTTAAAAAAGTAAGTCAAATGTGGATTTTAATAGAATATTTATTTTATTTTATTTGTATTCACTGCTTTATATTCTATATTCTACCAGAGACTTTTCTGCAAATCAATAAAAACTCTCTATAAACATTACTTCTAATGACTGACCAATGTTTGATAGTAAGTATATATTATATAGCAGTATTTATTTAGTTATTATTATTCATGCAGGTTATTAAACCTAGTTCCCATTTTGTTTTTTGCTATTGTAAATAATTCTGGTGTTAATGACTTTTGCATAAATCTTTGTGCTCATTTCTGACTATTTTCTTGAGCTACATTCCAAGAAAAGCAATTCCTAGGTCAAAGGGAATGAGGCATTTGATGGAGGCATTTAAGGCATATTGCTAAATTCCACATGATACTACAGACGTATTTTTATTGTAAGAATGTAATGTATATGAGAAACCACCTCTAGAGAGAGATTACAAAGATTGTAATCTTTGTTGATTGTAGATTTTCTAGACTATTATTACATTACTGTTAGTAAACAAAGAGTATCAAAAATGTCCACTAATCTATATTGGGAGTTGGTAAGAGCTATATAAGAGTAGACATTATTTTATTTCAGTAAACAATCATGAAAATGAAGACAGCCAATTACAGTCGGCACCAGGAGATTTAACATGCCTCCCTCCAGTCTTCGGGAGCCGTCTAGTCTCAGTGCCACTGCCTGAGCTGAATCACTCCATGATGGGTTGATTTTTAATTTATTTTTCCGTTAGAGTTGACATATAATACATCAGTATCACATGTACAACAGTGATTAGACATTTATGTACCTTACAAGTGATCCCCCGATAAATCTAGTACCCATCTGACGCCAAAAATAATTATTATGTTATTGACTGTATTCCTTATGCTGTACTTTGCCTTCTTGTGATGATTTTAATAACTGGAAACTTGTACTACTTAATCTTTTTCACCTTTTTTTACCCATCCTCTCCTAACCCCTCTGCAACCCAATGAGCACCAATTTGAGTATTTATTTATTTAAATAAGTTAGGACATGGGTGAGAATGACACAAAGTAACTGGAAGATATAGAGAGAAGAATTGGGAGGATGTAGAACAATTAATAGCTGTAAAAAGGGATTACATTGAGCTCAAGTTGAAAGCCTTCAGTTAAGATTCCTTGACAAGGTTTGAAAACATCTGTTTAGCCCCTTCCAAAATTGGTTTGGTCCTCACCCCATAAATAATGGGATTGAGCATCGGTGGGATGACCACATAGAGATTAGCCATAATGATGTGGACATAGCGTGGTATGTATCTCCTGCCAAATCTATAGGCAAAGGCAGAAAAAAGGGCAGGGATATAGAAGAGTAGGATAACAGATATATGAGAGCCGCAAGTGCTCAGGGCTTTGGACCTGGCGTCTCGAGAAGAGAGGTGGAAGACAGCTTGGAGTATGTGAATGTAGGAAACAGTGATAAGGATGATGTCCAGGCCAATGGAGAGTAGAGCCACTGCCAACCCGTACCAGACATTGATGGAGATATCAGAGCAGGACAGACGAGCGATGCCCATGTGCTCACAAAATGTGTGCGCAATGATGTTGAGCCGGCAATAGTGCAGGCGCTTGAGGAGAAAGATGCACGGAAATATGATGATGAAGCTGCGGGTCAGGGTGGCAGCAGCAATCTTCCTGATGACCGTGCTTGTGAGGATGGTGGCGTATTGCAGAGGATAGCAGATGGCCACATAGCGGTCAAAGGCCATGGCCAGTAGGACTGCAGAGTCAGCCACAAAGAGGGAGTGGATGAAGAACATCTGGGTGAGGCAGCCATCAAAGGAAATGTGTCTAGAACCTAGCCAGAAGTTGGCTAGTGTTCTGGGCATTGTGGCAGTGGAGAGCAGGACATCTGCATTGGCCAACATGGACAGGAATATGTACATGGGCTCATGCAGGCTTGGCTGGGAGAGAATGACACAAATTAAAATGCCATTGCCTGCCAGAGCAGCTACATACATGGTGCAGAAGGGGATGGAGAGCCAGATGTGTAGATGCTCCAGCCCAGGGATGCCAGTGAGGAGGCAGCCTTCCATGCGAGTGTCAGAGCTGTTCATAACAGCAGTGCTGCTGGCAGATAAGGGAGTCATGATTTTCTGCAGAACCTTCTCCTGTACCATCGGAGAGAAATAGCATAGACTTAGTAAACGTTAGCAGAGTGAATATGAAAGCTTGCAAACAACTCCAAGGTCTGTGCGCGCGCACGCGAACACACACACACACACACAGATTCTCCAACCATTATGAACTCTACACACAGGCATCTTCCCTATAGACAGTCACACAAGCTCTGTAAAGTGCACAGTCACAGGCCCTACCGCAGACAGGCTCTGTGTCCTTATTTGGAGGGTCTCCATACAGCTAGAAGACTTCCTGGAAGCACAAGGCTCAGAAACATTGCCAGACTCAGTGTCACAGGTTCTGAGAAGAGCAGGAATAGCTAGAAAATAAAAAACAGTCTGTATAGTCTCTATAGGTATGCAAATTGTAATGAACTGCAAAAGCCCCAGTCTCCGCACAGAAGGGCTGCTGTCCAAATCAAAAAACAATCTGCTCTGATTAGCAGGCTGTGGAAGAGGAGGATTGGGGCCAGTGGGCAATGCAGACCCTGCGTATCTTTCTCCCCCCGTCATAGGTGTTCTGACAAGTACAGAGGCAGCGAAGGCAGCTGCATCATTTAGAAATAACACTGCACAAAGTGTGAAAAACCCCCGGGTCAGAGATCTGCTGTCATATTGTGTGATTTTGGACAAGTCATTGTCTTCTGACTAATAATTTTCTGGTCTTTGAAATGAGCATAGTGGTGGTCTTAGTGTGTTAAATTTAATTTTGCCTGTGGAAACCTTATTAATTAAACCGAGTCACCTCTGTGACCCTGAAGTGTGGGCTATCACCCAGAAGGAAGGTGTGGAGCCCAGACCAGTGTCATCGGGGAACTTAACAAATTTTTTGGACCCTACCACTCTCCTAATGAATCAGGAGCTGTGGGGCTGGAGCCAACAATCTATGTTTTAGCAAGGCCATGAGGTGGTTCTGATTCATGCTAAGGCTTGGGAGCTGATGGTGTGAGAAGTCTTTTTCTTTTTTCCCAATCTGATCTACACATCCATCTCTTCCGCCACGACCAATAATGCCTCAGCTCCAGTTGGTTTCTGCATCATTCTCCTTGAAAACATTCAGGCTTCAACTAAATCTAACTGGTGTTTTCCTCAGCTCTCTTAGGACGTGAAGGTGCTGATGCAGCCATACAGTCTTGACTACCCTTTAGGCTCGTTGACGCTTCCTCAGCCCTATTAAATTATTCTCAAAATGAGTATACAACTTTGTCACTGCCCAAGTTCGTGCTCCTCCCTTGCAACAGAATTTTTCTTATACATAACTGAGACTTCCAGACTATCAGGAGACAACTGTAAGTATTATTATTCCACTCTTGTAGATTTATCTTATCTCTGAACCCGTCTTTCCCTCATTGCCTCCACTCTCAGAGAAAGTAGTGTTATTACTACTAATGTCATTACGCCTTTCAATGTCTCCTTTGTTATAGTTACATTTTACTTTACCTAGAAACGAGGAAGCTTCCTGAAGTTATTTATTGAGTTGTTTATTTAGATAGTACAAAGACAATATGAATCAATCGTATTTTTCTTTCCTAGCAGCAAACAGCTACACATCAGTTTAAAAATTCCAATTGCAATACAAAGGTACAAGCATACAAAATATGTGTTAAAAACATAACATACTTAAAAATAAATTAAACTCAAATTTGCAAAGCCTCTACACTGAGAATTATAAATATTGCCAGGAGAGATTTTTTTAAAAGTGTGAATAAATGGAGACATATACCATGCACACAAAGTGGAAGACCCATTGATTGTTAACATCAATTTTCTCAGAATAAATTTGTAGTTAGTTTTTTAAATTTAATTTAAAATATCAGAGCTTTATTGAGGCAAAATTGATATATAAAAATTATGTCTCTACAAAGTGTACAATATGATAATATATGAATACCTTGCAGAATGATGACCACCTTCAATTTAATTAACACATCCATCATGTCACATAGTTAACATTTTTTGTGGCCTTAAATTAATTATTTCACTTACTTATTTTTCTTTTAATTGACTTGAAACTGGTTAACAAAATGATAGAGTTTTCGGGTGCACCATTTTAAGATACATCATCTGTACACTGTATTGTGTGTTTACCACCCCAACTCAAGCCTCCTTCGAACACCTTTAGACCCTCCTTTACCTCCCGCCACCCACTCTCTCCCAGCAATTGCTACACTGTTATCCATGTTCATGACTTTTTTCTCTTGTTTTTTCTTTTTTGCCCAATTCCTCTAACGGCCCAGCCTCCCCCACAACCCCCCAGTTGCCAGCTTGTTCTCTATCTAGGAACCTGTCTCTATTTTGCTTGTTTTCATTTTATTCGTTAGATTCCACATATAAGTGAAATGATATGGTATTTGTCTTTCTCTGACAGGCTTTTTTTACTTAGCAAAATGTTCTTCCGGTCCATCCATACTGTCACAAAACATAAGATTTCCTTCTTTAAATTGTTTTTAAAACAAGCTGGGCACACATACATGCAAATGCAATGCACACATAAACACATGCACATGTACACATGTATATGCATACATATGTGTATGAGTTTGTATGTGTCTATATCTTCAAAAGTAATTTCCCTACCTATTCTCTGAGTCCTTTTTTCTTTTCTACCTCCTCGGGGACTCTGTTCCATCAACTTTCCCCCTCTTCTTTATTTTCAGTGTTTTCTAATTTCCTAGATCTTTATTACTTATGAACATTCAAATATTTTTAACCTTGAAAACAAACACAAAGTTAACAGCTATAATAAAAAATATCCTATTCTGTTAGCCTGTCTTACTACTTCCTGTCTCTCTTCTTTCCCTCAGAATCACACCTTTCATGAAACTTTTGTTTTGGCTTTGCTTTTCTACTCCACTCTACATCTTCCCTGGTCTCTGACCTTCCTTTCCAGGCCTCATCAAGGACTCCTGTCCCTGCTGAGTGGCTTCCTGTGGTGCTTCCTACTGCTCTGTCCCTAGGTCCTCCTCACTCTTCATTCTGCCTGGCCAATCTGGTAGGTAACCTGCCTTGGCTTCATTTAGCCCATCTGTACTAATACCTCCCAAATCTGTATTTGCCATCTACAGTATATTGCCTTTCAAGCTTCAGATTCACTAATCCAAAGACCTCCCAACTGATTTCCTGACCTGTAGTCCTTCTAATCTCTAAACCTGTCTCCATACCTGGGGTGGGTAGAAAGTAGGTTATAATAATTAGTAAATAATAATACAATAATAAACTCTGTGTTTCACCTACTCACAATTGTAAACCTACTTTTGCCCTTCCCCATATAAATTATATTTTCAAGAGCTAATTTTTGAGAATGCTACTTGCTAGACGATAGAGAATAATTTCCCATTGCCTAGTAGATTCACATACACATGTTATCCGCTTGCTCTCCCAATACTGGACAAACGGTGTGTCTCTAAATTTGTTCTTCTTCCTCTCTTGTCTTGTATACAGTCCACTTCCGTTATCTCCATCCTTCCCTTTAACCTAGCCAGTTTATATTTCTCACTCAGAAAGACTTTCCTCAGTTCCCAAAGCTGGGTTATGTCTATATTCTTCTACAGTTATTTATTTCTCTCTGTAGGATTTATCACACTGAAATATTTTCAGCCCCAATATATTATGAACTCCCTAAGGGTCAGCACTTGTTGTCTGGNACAAACGGTGTGTCTCTAAATTTGTTCTTCTTCCTCTCTTGTCATGTATACAGTCCACTTCCTTTATCTCCATCCTTCCCTTTAACCTAGCCAATTTATATTTCTCACTCAGAAAGACTTTCCTCAGTTCCCAAAGCTGGGTTATGTCTATATTCTTCTACAGTTATTTATTTCTCTCTGTAGGATTTATCACACTGAAATATTTTCAGCCCCAATATATTATGAACTCCCTAAGGGTCAGCACTTGTTGTCTGGGATAGAGCTGACATGTAGTGAATGTTTTTAAAAAATGATAGATTAGTGAAATTCCCAGCCACACAGCCATGTAAATTAGCACAGTCAAGGACTCACTTATATGGTGAAAATGACAGGTTTATAATCGTAGACCATCCTCTCATTCTCACGTGTGCCACTTGTGCTCACTCTTCCCACATCATCACTCATCATGTTCACCCTCCGCTGCACCTTCCTTCCTTTGTTGGTCACGCCAGTGCCTGCATGCACCTATCGTTCCCAATTTCAGTTCTCCGAAATAATCACCCTCGAAGGCAGTCTTTGACTACAGGATATCCCCAAACTAGTGAACACCCCCAAGAGCTTTTTGTCTCTCTGGCAGCCCCCATGTTCAGATCTTCCACTCCTTATATGCCCATTTTCCTTGCTCACTGGTTCATGCTTCTGTCATCTTTAGAAAAATTACTAGAAAAACTGTTTCTTCTATTCCAGTGAATTAATTTTCCTACCTGTTTTTGAATCCTTCACCTGATGCACCATCCAGAAACTTTGTCCTTGCTAGGTTGCCCCCCAGATACAGTAGAATAACTTTTTTTTCTATTGTTACTCAGGGTCTGAGGATAGAAGCTTTGTGTCATGTATAATTCTTGTCTCCTCCTTAGGAGCCACGGATCCCTACTTACTGATCTCTTCCTCCTCATCTGGGAAGTGACCCTCCAAACTGCCCTTCTCTCATCCTACTTGCCAGGAAAACTGTTCACACGAGCCACTCCACATAATTTTTACTCTTCAGCATTCTGCCCCTCTTTGAAGACTGCTATAGAGCTATTTATCGCTTACTCATTTCCCACGTGTTCCTCCAAATTTATAACCTCCACTCCATCCTGAAAATATCTGACCCAGACTTACCTCCTCAATGCCACCTTCTCAGGCTCACAGTTTCTCTGGTAAGTATTTCACACACGGCGTAACTTCCTTAATATATAAAATTGAATCCCAGGTCTTACTTTATATGGTGTTTATTCCCTCCTCTCTTTTGGGAGCAGAGATTTCCCTCCCTCTTTTTTTCTTTACTCTCCTCAGCTGCAAATTCCCCCACCACCACTTGGGCCAATATGCCCCTGTTCACTTAGGGATATGCTTTGGCGTGGAGCCAGATAGAAGAGATCGAATGTTTGATATTCCAGGCATCTAAAGGAGGTGGTCAGCACCAACTCAGAGGCTCTTAGCGTGAAAGTTTCCTTTGAATTTGCTTTCGCATTTTCTATTCCAATAGTAGCTCTCCTCCACACATTCAATCCTACTCTTTCTTCTTTCATCCCATTTTCCTTTCAGGCTTCTTTCATTCATTACCAATCTAGTATCTGTTTTCAAACCCCTATTTCCTTTTTACCTCAGTGCTTTCTCTTTACCCTTTCACTGCCCCTAAAATCTATTGTATGTGTATGTCATCCTATAGGGAAACATTCTATCTGGCATGGGGAATGTAGCCCAGCTCCTGAGTTGGAAAATCCAGTGGGGAGCCAGTTGGCACATAGGACCCAAGCCCACAGATAGGCTCTCCCCTGGGGAATCAGGCCTACATTGTACCTAAGCTACTATGGGGCTTGCTTTAGCTAGAAATCCCTTGCCCTGAATTGAGGCAGCAAATGTTTACTGCATATCTTTAAAGTAACTACCTAAAATCTATGCTAAACCTCCCAAGGATGAGTGTAACCAGTTCAACCACTTTTTCTTTTGCATTTGCAAATATCCTTTTTTCTTTGTAGTAACTACCAACTTCCTCTCCTTTGTTATCTGCAAAAAGTAATCACCTACAGCATAGTAAATGAGGACCATCCTCGATGTAATGTTCCCAGAAAAGCAGTAAAAGCCTGTCCAGTCAGGGGTTGGGGCCCTCTCTCTCACTGAGAGAATGGCCGAGCCATCCGTTTTCTCCACAGGACTTCTGCAGTCCATGTGAATTTGTTTATCATAGCCACAACACACAGACCCTGTGGGCTGGGGTCTGTATTATCATCCTAAAGGAAAGAATGTATTCATTCAAAAAATTTGACGGGCCTTGATATATCTGTTGTTTGGGTCAGCATTTCAGGTCAATGGTTACGGGAATCATGTTCCCTTACCACAAGCAGTTACTTACCAGTAATTACAACACAGCAGTGGGTACAGAGTGCTGTGGAGTCCAGAAGCCAGGAGAATAATTCTGCTTGGTATGATAAGGGCAGGCTTCACAGAGAGTCACACTGCAGTAGAGACTAAAAAAATGCTGTGTGTGTGTGTGTGTGTGTGTGTGTGTAGGAAGTTATCATGAGGGCCAACTGAGAGAATGAATGTGACATAAATAGTGATGGTGATGCTCTGGATAATTTGAGTTGAGGGGTAAGATGGAAACTAGACTACAAGAACCAGAGCACAAACTAAAGACTAGTATTCAAAAGATAGGAAATAGCATAGGTCAGTCTCCCCTTTCTGGGCCAGGCTTTATTTAATTTTGTTGATTGATTTGTTTATTAATTGAGACAAGTTATTTTTTTTGCAGTATACAATTCAGTAGCTTTCAGTATATGCGCTAGGTTGTTCAACCATGGTCACTACCCAATGAATGTGCTTTTTCTGTCCCAGGAAATCTCAGTATATTTAGTCACAATGTCTAGGTTGTTCTTGGTTATGACAGTTTAGTTTTTAAATGTTTTAAGTCTATTGCTATTTAACTTTGATTTTTAAAAAATGGCTTTTTGTGTGTCATGTGTTCTTATTTTAAAATGTTAAATGATTTCTTTCATATCATCTAAACGGGTGGGTTTGGTGTCATTGTTTGCTCATTCTGAATTTTATTTGCCATGAAATTCCAACTCTGACTTGTTGAAATGAGAGAAAGTCAGTTTCTTGTAAGGATCTCAGAGATCAGCAAGAACTCACACAGCCAGAGTCAAAAGAATAAATATAATTTTAGGGAAACGGAAGCTTTATTTTACTCATTTTTATGTGACAGTCGTTCTACCAAGTTAGTCAGCATACAACCATTTTTAAAACTCTGGGCTGTTGCCCTCACTGGTGTGATTCAGTGAGTTGAGCATCATCCTGCAAACTGAAAGGTCAACTGGTTCAATTACTGGTCAGGGCACATGCTTGGGTTGTGGGCCCGTCCCTGGTTGGGGTTGTACAAAGAAGCAGCAGATTGATGTTTTGCCCTTCTCTTTCTCCCTCCCGTCCACTCTCTCTAAAAATAAATATACAACATCTTTTTTTTATAAAAAAGGGAAAATGGGAAGAAATCTTTAAAAAAATATGTTGTGTATTTATTTTTAGAGAGAGGGGAAAGGAGGGAGAAAGAGAGGAAAAGAAACATCAATGTGTGGTTGCCTCCCACATGCCCCCCAACTGGGGACCTGACCTGCAACCGAGGCAGGTGCCCAGACTGGGAATCAAACAGGTAACCCTTTAGTTTGCAGGCCAGTGCTCAAACCACTGAGACACACCAACTGGGGCTATAAACAAAATTTTAAAAAAATTTTAAACATTTTGTCTATTTTCTTTTGAGGTGTTCTGGACTTGATATTTATATCTGATTCAATAAAATGGAAAGAGTAGTTAACACCACAAAATTACAATGTACCTTCAGCTCTTTCTGCAGATATAAAGCTTATTTTGCACCATGTATTTGTTACATGGTTAGAAAGACAATTCACAAATGAAAGGCTAATGGAAAACACTGAGGTTTATGCTATTTTTTTGTGGGGGGAATACATAAACAGAATCAATAAAACGAAAAGAGAATATGGGAAGTGAGGAAAAAGTGGTATCAAGAATAACTTAGGTTTCTGCCATAAGCAGCTGGATATTAATGATACATTTCCAATCACATACTAAGCATAATACACAGTGGCCTAAGGGGAGTGGCTTATGTAAAGGTTTAATTTAACTCATCTTTTTCAGAAGTCACTGAGTTTCTTCTGTTCAAGAAGTATCTCAATACAATTACAAGAAAAGACTAGAAAGTTGCATTCAGTGAAATAGAATAGAATAATCCAGACAAAAACCTCACTTGATGGAGGAGCTGGGGCTGGGGAACTGAATGCATCACAATTGGAGGGCATTGAAGGCCTGATACTCATGTCAGTCCAACAGCCATATCACATGGAACTCACCAGTGTCTCTAACCAATCAACTGTCTTTTCTCCAAATAGTCACATAAACGTCTCCTGGGACCCAAAATTTAAAGGACCATGATCTCACTATTCTTCCAAGTCAGAACCTGGCGACTACCTACTTTAATTCATTTACTCTTTTAAAAGGTATTTTTTGAGTTTCTATAAGTTACTTGTTTACGCAAGTTTCTATAAATTACTTGTTTATGCAATCCATGCTCTGAGAATCCCAGCACTTCCTGGTTCTCTCCTCTGTCTAAAACCCTGAATTGTATCCCATGTATATGTGATTCCATTTCTAGATCAAGGAAATGTTAATGTAATCATTTATTAAAATACTAACGTTATTGACTGGGGCCTGGAGTACTGGAATTCTGCTAGGTTTTAGGTCCCTCACTTTTCGATCTCCCCATACCCTGAAAAGACCAAGAGGTAAAAGGTTATGCTATTTAGGTGTGTCTATCTTTTCTGCCTGAAATTAAATTTGCTTCTCCCCATTCCTCACTTTCTTATCTGGGTACCCTTCCCTTCCTTCTTTTCATATGTTCTCCTCAACTGTGCTGTATTCCCTCCTATGCTTCTCTTCTCATCCTGCAGGTATCCTCTTCAAGGCCCTTATTGGCTTTCTAACCAATCGCCAACCTCAGAATTAGTTGCCAGTGAGTATTATCTGGTAAGGTGAGGGTGGAAGGGTCTTGGAGAGGCAGAATGAGAAAGACCAGGCAGTGTAAAAAGACCTTGTGGTAGGAAGAATAATGAATGGCCCCTCAAAGGTATGTACAACCTAATCCCTGGAAACTGTGCATGTCATTATATGTCAAAGAAAATTTATGCTTGATAATCAGCTGACTTTAAAATAAGGGGATTATACTGAATTTCAGTGTAATCACAATGATTTTTAAAGGCAGAAGAGGGAGAGAGAAAAGTTCAGAGTCAGAGAGAGATAGGAAGTCACATTTTCTAAAATGTTTAGAGGTCAGAACGAGATATGAGAAAGACTAAGCTTATTGTTATTAGCTTCGAAGATGGAGGAAGAGTCACTAAGCCAAGGAAATATACGTATACCATATTTTTGGACTATAAAACTCACCCCTTGCCCCAATTTGGGAGAAAATGGGGGTGCGTCTTATAGTCTGAATGTAGCTTACCTGGTTTGCTATGAGGGGGAAGGCAGTGGTGGAACAGGGCCACAGGTTATTAAATATTTTACATTTTTTGCTCCAAAATTTTTTTTCTTATTTTCTTCCTCTAAAACCTAGGTGCATCCTATGGTCTAATGTGTCTTATATTCCTAAAAATATGTTTTTTTTTCTTCGATTCAAATGGGACACAGTAGAAGGGTTTATTTGCAAACTATAAAAAAATAAGTAAATAATGGTAGACTTGAAATATCAATTTTTTTATTTACTTAATTATTTTTCAAGTACAGTTTTCTGTCTATTACTCCTATCCCAGCCCACCCCCCTATGGTCCCCCCACCCTCCCATTTCCACCCCCTTTAGTTGTTGTCCATGTATCTTTTATATTTGTTCCTCTAAATCCTTCCCCTATTTCCCCTGAAATTCCCTCCCCTCCCCGCTCTGGTCACTGTCCCCCTGTTCTCTATTTCAGTGTCTTTGGTTATATTTTGCTTGCTTGTTTGTTTTGTTGTTTTCCTGTTAAAGGTGAGATCATATGGTATTTGTCCCCCACTGCCTGGCTTATTAGCATAATGTTCTCCAGTTCTACCCATTCTGTCACAAAGGGTAGTAGCTCTTTCTTTCTTTCTGCTGCATAGAATTCCATTGTGTAAATGTACCATAGTTTTTCAATCCATTCATTTACTGATGGGCACCTAGGTTGCTTCCAGCTCTTGGCTATTGTAAATTGTGCTGCTATGAACATTGGGGTACACATTTTCTTTAGGATTGGTGTTTTAGGGTTCTTAGGATACAATCCTAGCAGTGGAATTGCTGGGTCAAAAGGCAGGTCCATTTTTAGTTTTCTGAGAAAATTCCATACTGCTTTCCACAGTGGTTGTACCAGTCTGCAATCCCACCAACAGTGGACTATAGACCCCTTTTCCCCACACCCTCTCCAACATTTGTTGTTTATTGCTTTGTTTATGATAGCCATTCTCACTGGAGTAAAGTGGTATCTCCTTGTGGTTTTAATTTGCATCTCTCTGATAGCAAGCGATATTGAGCATCTTTTCATGTGTCTCTGGATCTTCTGTATGTCCTCCTGGTAAAGTGTCTGTTCAAGTCCTTTCCCCATTTTTTAATTGGGTTAGTTGTCTTCTTAGAGTGAAGTCGTGTGAGTTCTTTGTATGTTTTAGAAATTAAACCTTTGTCGGAGATATCATTGGCAAATATGTTTTCCCATACAGTTGGTTGTCTTTTTATTTTAACGCTGTTTTCTTTAGCCATGCAGAAGCTTTTTGTTTTGATGAGATCCCGTTTGTTTATTATTTCTTTTATATTTCTTGCTCTAGGGGACATACCAGTAAAAATGTTGCTGCGTGAAATATCTGATATTTTCCTGCCAATGTTCTCCTCTAGGACTTTAATGGTTTCACGGCTTATATTTAAGTCTTTTATCCACCTTGAATTTATTTTGGTGTATGGTGTAAGTTGGTGCTCAAGTTTCATGTTTTTGCACATAGCTGTCCATTCTCCCAACACCATTTGTTGAAGAGGCTATCTTTACCCCATTTTATGTTACTGCCCCCTTTGTCGAATATTAATTGGTTATAGAGAGTTGGGTTTATTTCTGGGCTCCCTGTTCTGTTCCATTGGTCTATGTGCCTGTTTTTATGCCATTACAGTGGCCTTGTAATACAGTTTGATATCAAGTATTGTGATCCCTCTTACTTTGTTCTTCTTTCTCAACATTGCAGCTGCTATTTGGGGTCGTTTATGTTTCCATGTAAATTTTTGAAGTGTTTGTTCTATGTATGTGAAATATGCCATTGGTACTTTAATAGGTATTGCATTAAATCTGTAAATTGCTTTGGGTAGTATGGACATTTTGATGATGTTAATTCTTCCACTCCATGAACATGGTATATGTTTCCATTTGTTTGTGTCTTCCTTGATTTCTTTCTTCAGTGTTGTGTAGTTTTCTGCATACAGGTCTTTTAGAAATATCAATTTTATTGATACTGTATTAATAGTTGACTATGTGAAATCCTGCCTTCTTCTATTCTGAAAGAAACACATGAAGACAGAGCTTTTTTTTTTCCTCAGGAGGAATAAACACTCAATCATTAACACAGGATTGGCCACATATATAGGAAAGAAAATTCAAGAAAATAAGTAAAAAAAATGTAATGAAACACTCAATACAGCCATCTGATTGTATGATAAAATGATTAAAACTGATTGCACAAGCAGAGCAGCAGACTGCAGAGCTGAACAAAATTGGAGGTTTCCTGGAGAAGGTGTCAGCACTTGTAAGGATCAGGAGAAATGAGTGGAATTTAGACATATTGAGAAAAGGCAATAACACAAGCAATGAGGTGTAGGAATGATGGAGAAATATGGAGAGGCCTCTGAGCATACATTTTAGGGAAGAATTTGAGACTCATTCACACAGGTAGAACCACTCTATACAAGGAAAGTACTGAGTGCAAAACTGAAAATAAAAATAATCTGTTGATAACTTCATATTTTAAAAAGAGCACTATGGCAGCATCAGAAGGAAAAGGCTTTATAATGTATTGAAAGGACCAAAATTCTTTTTCTGGGGTTTCAATTAGTGACTAAGATGACTTGAGTAGATGAGGAAGTAGGAAAGAAAAGGAGTAGGCACATCAAATAGGGATTTAAAAAAAGGATCATAGAGCTGGCAGGTAAGAGATAGGGGCTGAAGGAAGAAGCAAGGTTGCTGTCAACCCTCAGCTCACTGTGTTCCAGCCGTGTGAGAACCATGTGATGACATAGTAGGGCAGCTGATCAGGAAGTCGGCAGGCTGGAAGAAGATAATGAGCCTAGGAACATTGTTGATGAGTTGATAGAAGAATAATTACAGATTGTCTTCCAGATATTGAAGAGGTGGGGGTAAATTCTGGAGTGTAGTATATTAATTCACCTGAGCCCTAGTGATACACTGGCATTTTTTTAAATGCCGATTTGTTAATTCACACATGGCCCCTGTTATTTCTTAAGACTTGTGTCAGATAGGATATTTAATATTGACATCTTTGAAAAATCACAGACTGAGTTATTTGGTGAAAACAAGACAATTTGGAATTTTAATTGACAACAAAAGACCGATATGCTCCTAGGTCATAGATCTGTTGGGACATGGTCTCAACATAGTAACAATACAGTTATGGTAAGGTAATGTCTATAGATTGGAATA
The DNA here is from genome assembly GCF_014824575.4 of Sturnira hondurensis. Lineage (NCBI taxonomy): Eukaryota > Metazoa > Chordata > Mammalia > Chiroptera > Phyllostomidae > Sturnira > Sturnira hondurensis. The sequence continues at coordinate 78,540 of NW_028096048.1, forward strand.
ATTGAGGTTTCTTTTGGAAAATGCTGTGGAGGTTGTGAGAAGAGATAGATTGCATTTTTTTCGCCTAGTGTTTGTTAGGTGATAAGAAGGGAGGAATCCTACTTGCAGAAAACACTTAAAAGGAATTTGTGGACAGTTAGTCTTAGGAATCAAATATGACATTTTGTCTTTACGGAAAGACAATCAACACAATGGCCATGTTGAATTTGACAACTTTTAATCATTTCACTTGGGGCCCCAGCACTGGAGCAGTTTCTTATCTAGATCAGAATTCCTTAGGGCCCTTGCAGGTAATGGCATCCTTCTCTACCTCGTCACTATGCACCACAACCTCCATGAACCCATGATTTTCTTCCTCTCAAGGTTGGCCTCTGCAGAACTCATATTGTGCACCACATATGTACACAAAAGTCTTGGTGTATTATGGTTGAAATTTCAGGAAATTGCATTTCCTAGCTACCTCACCCAGTCATTCTTTCTTCACTTCAGTTTTTTTCTGGACTCAGCTGTCTTGTTGGGTATGGCATTTGATCACTATGTGGCCATTTGCTCCCTCTTGAGATACAGCAGTGTCTTGACACCTAGAACAATTGTCAAGGTCATGGTGGGCACTGCTGGACAGAGTTTTAGTGTCATTTTGCTAATTGTTTTCCTGGTGAAGCATTTGCCTTCTGCAGGATAAATATCATCCCTCACATGTACCGTGAGTGCAGGTCTTAAATTTTTTGAAATTTGGCCAGGAAGTCACTTAACATTTGCCATAGTGGAAGTATCTACACTTTGTGAATCAGCTCATCTACGAGTCAAACTCCTGCACAATAAAGTCAGTTATTGTGCATTCACCAGTACACCATCGACTACAGTCATTTTGAACCACTCACAGGCCCTGGTGTGGCCCTAGCGCTCACTTCTTAACTTAAAGCCTGAGCTTCAGCCACTATTGGGCTCTTTTCTTCCGACCTCCGAATTTATGTCCGTTGGTCATGTTTTCCCCAATGAACCTTTACATTCTAAATTTGGTAGTATGGTTGGGATGGGAGAGGGACACATTATTTTACTGTGATTTAGATAGGTTCCTTTAGGTATGTGGATTTTTGTGGCTACAAGTAATAGAATGGGAAGGAGAGACAAGGGTAGACATGGGGACTGCAACCATCCGGGACTTAAAGGCTTGAAAAGACCATTTATACTAGAAGTTTGTACAGATCACATGTTGGTTCTTAAATATTAATACTATCAATTTTGTCCTGAACACACACAAGTGTTCTTGATCAGGGACAGTTTATCATTATTGACATAAAAAACAAATAATTATTGTGTGGGCCTCCACACCCAATTCTTAGCCCTAGGGCTATACAAATGGCCTATGTATATAAAGTCAAAAAATAAAGAAAAATACGTTTTTTCTGCTTATAAAATCTGGAGAGACTATTTCTCCTCTCTCTCTTTTCCCTTCCTCTGAGAGAGTTTCTTTGGAGACTGCTGGGAAATAATGCCCTTTGAGGAAAAGATAAGATCATTGTCTTTATCTCAGCCACGTTTCCATACTTCTGGAGTTAGGTTGATCTCTTTGGAGTACCCTCACTATCTATAATTATCTCACTAACTGTAGTTCTAAATTAATTTCCCAAGACGTGGTCTTAGCCCAGAATCCCAAGATTTTGACAAAATGTATTCAAAAACCCCACTCAGAAAACACACACACATATTTTCTCTACATCCCATAATATGCCAGAAATCTGAGCAGATAAGTTGGAAGAAAAAAGTTCTATGGTTATAGACCAAGGTAAAATTTCCTTTGAAATTCCCGTAGGGACTTCTAAAGGCTGGAAGGACAGGGCCGGCCCACACTACCTGGAGTGTGGGTAGTGCAGAAGCCAGAATTGCAGCTTAATGTCATCTGTTTAAAGTGGGTGATGCCATCAGATAGGGAAAAGCTGTGGGGGGCTGCTTCACTGTAGGTAGATGAATTCTGGTGGGGAAAGAAAGGAGAAGAGACTTTGCTGTAGACAAAGGACAGGGCTTTTCCTCTGTTGTATTTTTAACCTTTGACCATAAAAAGGGTAAAAGCTCACACCAGGGAACATAATAACATTTGCTACAGTGCCACAACACATTTGTGCAAAATTTTATAGTGCCTAAAGTGTTTTAGCATTCATTCTAATTGGGTCCTCATACAACAACCCTGTGAGATAGAGACTAAGAAGTTTAAAAAGAGGGTTGTTCAAATGCAAATTAGGAAGGTTGCATAGGACACCCAGCATCCAAGGCAAGTTTTTTTTTAAATTTATTTAACTCTTGTTCAAGTACAGTTTTCTGTCCTGTATTCCCAGCCCTGTCCTCCCCCAGTGCTCCTCACCTCCCTCCCATCTCTGCCAAGGCAAGTTTTATCTCCAAACACTTAATTATCTTGTTCTTTTTTAAAAATCCCCACAAATCATATACTTACAGCAGTAAATATCCTTTCATTTCATTTGCGAGAATGGTATTATCTAGTATCATTGGGTATTCCTATTTGTGTTACAATATTGTTAAGGTCTTTTGTGAATAAAATGAGCTAGAAGTTGGGGTGGGAGGAGACTCTTATGTTTCCCATATTTGTATGCAGTGTTTGTGTTCACTCTTTCTAAGTTGTATTCATCATAGGTGGGGAGAGCACTTAGAGATCTAAAATTTAAGTAGTAGATGAAGAAGTACTTATATTTCATAAAATTTTTTGTTTGATAGAAATAGAGGTGTTATATTATTAAATACAATAGAACCCTATGGAGATACAAAAATAGCATTTCATGAGTACACTGATTTTTAAGAACTTACTACAGTACCTCTGAAATACAGGATTCATATAATTTGGATCATCCCTATTTAACAAAAAAAGACTGATTTCATAGCAGATATTTTAAGTGGCAACTGTCTCTTCTTTTCTAATAGGACTCTTCCTTCTTGCCTATAAATAACCACAATGTGATCCAGTCAACCTCAGCAATACTTCCCTTTTGTAGAAAACAAAAGAGCCACTCATTCATGAATCTGTTTGGTCTTTACTCCATAGATAATTGGGTTCATCATCGGGGGAACAAGAACAAAGAGATCAGCCAGCAGGATGTGGACATGCTTGGGGATTTTTCGGCCAAAGCACTGAGCGATGACAGTGAAAATCCCTGGAAGGTAGAACATGAGGATGACACAGACATGGGAACCACAGGTGCTGAGTGCTTTCATCCGAGCATCACGGGAAGGCAGCTTGAAGACTGCCCACAGAATGAGCCCATAGGAGATGACTATTGTCACCATATCTAGCATAACACTGAGTAATGGCACAGAGATTCCATACCAGATATTGTTGGTGATATCAGCACAAGCCTGCTTTGCTAGCCCTATGTGTTCACAGAATGTGTGGGTAATGTCTGTCCGGCAGAAAGGTAGGCGTTTCACAAGAAAGACAATGGAGAAAACAGTTGCAAAACTCCTGATCACTACAGCACCCCCAATTTTTCCAGTGGCATCGTGGTTAAGAGTGGTGGTATACATCAGTGGGTAGCAGATGGCCACATAGTGGTCAAAAGCCATGGCCAGAAGAATGCCTGACTCCACTACAAAGGCAAAATGCGTAAAGAAGAGCTGGGTTACACAACTGCCAAAGGAGATGTCCACATCATGGAGCCAGAAGATCCTCAGGGCTTTGGGTACTGTGGATGAGGATAGAATCAGATCCCAAAGTGCCAGCAAGGCGAGGAAGAAGTACATGAAGTACATGGGTTCGTGAAGGCTGCGCTCCACTGCCACCACACAGATCAGGATAGCATTTCCCGCCACAGCCACCAGGTACATCAGGCAGAAGGGGACGGAGATCAACATGGGTAAGTCTCTCAGGCCAGGGATGCCAATGAGGACAAACATATAGTTGACAGTGGAATATATGGGAGCTGCCACGCCTGAATTACGGTGTGAAGTTAAATTTTCATCACTTACCTATAAGGAGAAAGAGAGTTAGAGAGTGAGTCTGTCACAATCAACTGGGATATGTATACTTACTAATAACTCTCAGTAGGCTCACATCTGCTATAGAAAATCTCAGTTAATGAATTTCCACCCACTCAGAGGTTTTAATTATGGTCCTAAGTATATGCAGTAATCTGTTTTGCAGAGAAAGATTCTAAGTGGGATCAAAGAAATTTTAAAAGATGCTCCCAGGGAAAACCCTGCAGTAGGTACTGTTTTCTTACACAATTGATATAAACTTAACATGATGGTCCACACATTTTTTAAAAATCTATAATAATTAATCTTATTATCTGATTAAGCATTTTAAGCCTATTTATAAAGAATGTAAAAATAAAAACAAAGTTTTATTCTTGTTGAAATAAACAACAGGCTTGTTATCTAGCACACACATTTATCTAACAACTACTTTTTAATTGTTCTTGTTTCTTATTTTCTTTTTGGTTGGTATTCTTTTATCTTTAGGCATTTAATATATTCAAAGAACTGATGCCTTGAGTTTGCTAAACTTAAATATGTATATAGGTCATAAATAGAAATTTTTTCAGAGGTGTCTTTTTGAGTGAAAAGTCAACAATAGTAATTTAAGTAATAATAAATGATACTTTCAATGTCTTACCATTTACAAGGTACTTTCATTCAAATTTCATGGGAACCTCACTGCAACCTGCTACCGATATTTCATGACTGTGAAAACTCAGACGCCATGCCAAACGTGGATCTCGCTCCAATTCTAGAAATTTCCCCATCTTATTTTTCATGATTGCCTAATCAGCTATGGATCTATTGATTACCTAAGCATCTACTGATCACCTTCCATGCGGACAGAGACGTCAACATGTGCACAGAGAGGAAAAGGAGTTCACAACCTATTCAATAAAAATCCTGGGAGACTTCCGCCAAGATGGAGGCATAGGTGGAAACACTGTGCCTTCTCCCACAACCAAGTTTGAATAAAACAAAGGTTTGGAGAAACAAAGACACAACCAAAGGACAGAAAATTGAATTATACGGAAGTCCGACTACATCCAACCGTTCAACGGGGACGGTAAGAGGGGCGGAGCCAGCACTGAGCAGGGTCAGGCAGGACAGGGCCCCCGACCCAGGCGTGCAGGCAGACGGTAACCAGTTGAGGTGCGGGGCAAACCTCAGGCGCATATTCGCACACAGTGAGACAGACCACGCAGGCCCCAGGGGGTGAGGGCTGATGGCGGTGGCACACTCGCGAGCAGTGGGACAAAACGCGTGGGCCAGGTGACGGCAGCAACTGCGGCACCGGTGAGGGCCGTGGCGGCAGGCGGAGGACAGGACGCCATAGTCCCTCTTTGACCCCGCCCCCACATACAGCTTCACAACCCAGCGACTTAGTTGCCCTGCAATACCGGTGAGAGCCATTGTCGCTCTTTGACCCCGCCCCCACATACAACGTCACAACCCAGCGACTTAGTTGCCCTGTTCTAGTGAACACTTTAGGGCTCTGATCCTGCTATGGAACAGGCACGAACAACCAGAAAGATGGCACAAGAAGAACTCAAAGTCCCAGAGCCAATAACTCTCAGCGACCAAGAAATTGCCAGCCTCTCAGAAGCACAATTCAGGACACTATTTATCAGGATGCTCACAGAACTGGTAGATTATAGTCACAAATTAGAGGAACAAAGTCACAAATTAGAGGAATATATGAAGGCTAAACTAATTGAAATGAAGGGAGATGCACAGGAAACCAATAGTGATGGAAAGGAAACGGGGACTCAAATCAATGGAATGGACCAGAAGGAAGAACAAAACATCCCACCAGAAAGGAATGAAGAAATGAGAATTCAAAAAAATGAGGAGAGGCTTAGGAACCTCCAGGACATCTTTAAACGTTCCAACATCCGAATTATAGGGGTACCAGAAGGGGGAAAGAAACAGCCACGAGTGGAAAACATATTTGAACAAATAATAAAGGAGAACTTCCCCAGTCTGGCAAAGGAAATAGACTTCCAGGAAATCCAGGAAGCTCAGAGAGTGCCAAAGAAGTTGGACCCAAGAAGGAACACACCAAGGCACATCATAATTACATTAGCCAAGACCAAAATGAAGGAGAGAATCCTAGAAGCAGCAAGGGATAAGGGGACAGTCACCTACAAAGGAGTACCCATCAGACTGTCAGCGGATTTCTCAAAAGAGACCTTCCAGGCAAGAAGGGGCTGGAAAGAAGTATTCCAAGTCATGAAATCCAAAGACCTACAGCCAAGATTGCTTTATCCAGCAAAGCTTTCATTTAGAATGGAAGGACAGATAAAGTGCTTCTCAGATAAGGTCAAGTTCAAGGACTTCATCATTACCAAGCCCTTATTATATGAAATGCTAAAGGGACTTATATAGGAAAAAGAAGATGAAAAATATTAACAGTGAAAGGACAGCAAACACACAGCTATTAACAACCACACCTAAAACAAAAGCAAACCAAGAGGACAGCTAGATCAGGAGTGGAACCATAGAAATGAAGAACACATGGAGGGTTAGAAACAGGGTGGTGGGAGGGGGAGAAGGCACAGAAAATAGCATAGATGGTAGGTAGAAAATAGATAGGGGGGAGGGCGAGAATAGTGGGGGAAATATAGAATCCAAAGAACTTGAGACACGTGGTTATAAACTAAGGGGGGCAGAATGGTGGGGAAGGGAGGGTGCGGGTGGAGGGGAATGAAGGGGGAATAGAACAACTGTAATGGTATAATCAATAAAATATATTTAAAAAAAAATCCTGCACCTAGGGTTGTGACCTATCTGAACAAAGGTGTTGATATAGATGTTTTCTGTTTGCCCGTTTAATAAATGTTTATCCATGGGTACAGATGTTTTTGAAGCTTCAGTAGTGGAAGGTTTTAATGAATTATAAAGTGCTATCACTAAAATTAGGGACAATAGTACTTGGGAATGAGTGGAGCTACAGTTATAGCATTTGATGAGTGCTTTTTCTGAAATTCAGCTTGAGATTCTATACTGAAGTTTACCAAGATTATTCAATAAATAAGTAAATATAATTTTTCAGACTATAAGATGCACCCCCCAAATTTGGGAGGAAAACGGGGGTGCATCTTATAGTCCAAATGTACCTTACCTGGCTCGCTGTGGGGGGCAGAGGTAGAGTGGGGTCACAGGTTATTCAATATTTTACATTTTTTGCTTCAAATTCTTTTTCCTATTTTACTTCTCTAAAACCTAGGTGTGTCTTATTGTCGGTGCATCTTATAGTCTTAAAAATACAGAAATTCATATATTCAAACCTTAAAGAAATTTACCCAATATTTCCTCTAATCCACAGTACTCTAATTTTCTGTTCAGTTAACTCTGGTCCTTTGTGAACTCTGGAATTGACTGTTACCATGACAGAGAAAAGGGAGTTACATTTACTAAAGAGCAGAAATGTGTATGGAACAATATATACTTGTCTTTACTTTGTATTAAGATATATTCCTAATGTTACCTAATGTTAAAAACTAGGGCAATTTCTCCACTTACAAACATTACCTTGCTGGAAAAAAAAATAACATCTCTGATAGGGTGTCTCAAGATTTTCAGATAGAAAATGTTGTATGGGTGAGCCCAGACTTCATGAGTAACTAGGAAGTCAAAGTCAGGATTTAGCCAAACCATAAAGATACGATTTGAGAAGCACACATAGCATCCCTAACTTCCCTAACCTATCAAGAACTCCCTTTCCCCAGACCACCCACCCAGGCACATTTCAGATCTGGAGTTCTACCTTGAGTTAAAAGGTTAGAGCGTCTCTTGAAATAGACCCTGTTTAAAGCCTGTTTCATCCAGGGGCCTCAGGCTGCTGGCAATCTCCTCATATGTGTTTCCGTGAATGAAAAGTAGAAATGAAGTTATCACAGCCGTAAAATATCACCAAGGAAGGCTCAGAAAGCAAGGTAGAGGAGTGGAAATTATTCCTGGGGAAGACCACAAGAAAGCTGAGCCCAGAAATAGGGAAGAATTACTGCTGGGAAAACAGGGGTGAAATTTAGGTCCAGACAATGAGAAGCATGGAGAAAAGTATTCAAAACTACATTTTACCTCTTGACCTCTTTTACCTTCTGAGGTCAGTCCTCAGACACAGGAATGCCCCTTTGCAGTCTATGTGGTTACAGTAACTGCTACCTGTCTGGTGTCTGAGTTCCCTGGAAATGTTGCACTTGCTATATGTGCAATGGAAGTCACATACCTGCAATCATTCCCTCAATCGCAGAAGGCAAACTCCCCACTGCACAGACTGAGCCTAGGAACACTTACTGCTCCTGGAAAGTCCCAGGGGAGTGACCTCTGGGACTTGGCCCCTGGTCCTGCCTCCAGCTAAACAGCAGACAGGGACAAATGATTCAAGAAAACACTTAATTCCTTTTCTGCTGCATCGGTAATAATTCCCTGATTGTTTGTGTACTGAGTGGTAAGCTCCACAGAGGTGTTTAGGGCATAAAATCTATAGCCTCACATAAGATCCAGAAAGTCAATGCCCCCTTAAATTTGCATCCTAGGCATCTCATTAGCCTTGCTTTATTCCCAGATATGGAGGGAGCATTATTCAATTCAGCATCCACAGCTCCACAAGTCTACCTGGACTACAGTGAGTTTTCAAACTAGTTTTGCTGTATCTGAAGATTCGCTCCAAGTGCGTCTCACTTCATTCCAGTAGTAAGTCCACATTACAGCCAGAATACTCTTTGCAATATGTCAATTTCATGTTGTCTTACTCCCAAATGAAACTCTCCATCAGTCCCCTGTATCCCTTAGACTTTAGAATAAGACCCAAGCTCCAAAGCACAAGGAACACGTTCCTGCTCACCTCCCCAAACCCTTCTAATTTCCCTCTCCTCTCTCCTCAGCCTCATCCGCTTGCAGGGAGTGCCCACATCAGGGTACACAGAGTCCTCAATGCTCACTATGTTCTTATTTGCTTCTTCTCATTTGCAATAATGGTCTCTCTGCCTAGCATGTTTATATTGCCATAGTTTGTCTTGAAAACTCCTATTTTTCTATGCTAAGAGAAATAAGCCAGTGAGAGAAAGACAAATACCATATGATCTCACTTATATGTGGAATCTAATGAAAAAAATTAACCAATGAATAAAATAGAAACAGAGGCATAGATACACTGAACATACTGACAGCTCCCAGAGGGAAGGTAGGAGAGGGTGACTGGATGAAAGAAAGTGAAGGGAGTAGCCAAGAATGTATATACATGGCCCATAGACACAGACAACAGTGTGGTGATGGTCAGAGGGGAGGGCGGGGCAGGTGCTGGGTGGAGGTGGGCAAGGGGGAAGAAAATGGGGACGTGTAATAGCATCAACGATAAAATTAAAAACAAAACACAGCTCCAATATTAAATTCTGAACCATTCTGCTCTTTCTCCTAACAGATCCCTATGTTTTTTCTCCTGCTCTTGTTACTCTACTGAAATTGCCTACTTCGTGTGTGCCTTTTCCCACTAATCAGTGTTCTCCTGGAGGACAGTAAAAAATTGCCTTACCATATTAGCATCCACAGCATGTTACACAGTAATTAGAATAAGATAACATTTAAAATAACTGACTGTTATGTAATTTTCCTAACAATGTACAAAGTACCTTACATACATCAGAGCCAATCCTCACATTTAGGATTTAGGTCAGGTCTCCTTGTACACACCCACAGGTGAGGGCTGGTGGAGTTGGAAAATGCAGCCAGTGTTTTGCCTCAAGCACTATGCCTTTAACCACCTCTGCTATGCTGGCCTGCAGATTGCCTCAGCACATGGTGGTAGGATGAAGGCGTAAAGAAATGAATGACAAGCTGGGGCAGGGAACATGCTGTTAACTCAATATAATCTTTCAAGATAGGTCCTTAAACAGGCAATTTACATACTAAAAAAAACTTTTATTGTCCATAACTTTTCATACATTTTTAAAAAGTATATGGAGCACAAATGAAAAACAAAATACCTGCTTCTAAGGAGTTGATACTCATATCTTCTTTCATTTTCCCTAAGGGCCTTTGCACATACTTTTGTCTGTGTCTGGAATGTTCTCCTCTTTCCTTTAGCCTACTTGAGATAAGATACCATAAAATGAAACACAAGTAAAGTTTTAGGAGCCAGACCAGCTAAGTTAGAAAATTCTCTGCTTAACATTTTTATATTTTATACGCTCTGAATGTTGTTTAATTCATTTTTCTTTAAATAACCAAATATTGAAAACTTTACAAAACTGCCAATTAAGTTCGTTAGGGTTCTTTTCCTTTTTTCCTAAGAATGGCTGGGTCTTTTACAGATATACCTGCTTTGAGTCCAAGGGGAACATGATCAATTCTCTCTCAAACCAACTTTTTCTAAACAGAAATTCATATAAATTAATAGGGCCAGTCTATGTTAATTTTTGGTGATGGTGTTAGTTTCCAAAAACATCTTTAGTAAATAAAGGGGAAATATGAAATACTGCAGTTTGCTTGGTGAATCTTAATTGCAAAAAATTTATTCTTTCAAATTTTTTTCCTGCTGCACTTGCTAATTTTTCAGCCATAATCTCTGGGTACTTTCTTTGGTTATATCTTCTGAACTCAGAGTCAGCCAGCAGTTCTTCCACAATAGTTTTCTTCCTTTGTTTCTTGGGAATTTGTGAATAGTAGAAGTCAGCTGGATTGTCAAAAATGGCTCCCCTTTAGAAGTACTTAGGGATGTCATCTCTATCATTTTTGTTATAAAATATTTCTGGGTCCATGCCAACTCTCATCTTCAGTGCTTTGAGATCCTTTTTTAGTTCATCTGTCAATTCTGGAGCTTTCATACCAGACTAGGCATCATCTGTAACAGCTGAATAATTTAGATAAACTTTCTACCTGTCATTTTTCTCACCTGTAATATAGAAATAATAAGGGGATCTACCTCACTGGGAGGGATTAAGGACCAGATCTGATAATGTTTCTAAAGAGCTTGGCCTTGTAATTGGCAAACAGCAAGAGTCCAATTAATATTACCTGTTATGTTAGCTCTTAGTTAAAATTAACCTTGTCTGTCTTTTTTTAAAAGAGTTTTTACTCATTTATTTTTAGAGGGGAAGGGAAGGAAAGAGGGAGAGAAATATCAATCTATGGTTGCCTCTTGTGTGTCCCCCACTGGGAACTGGCCAGCAACCCAGGCATGTGCCCTGACTGGGAATCGAATCACGATCCCTTGTTTCATAGGCCCTCACTCAATCTACTGAGCTATACCAGCCAGGGCTAACTAACCTTGTCTTTCAAATATCTTCCTCAAAGAATCTTTTCCTATCTCCCCAGGCCTGACTGAGATAGCTTTGTTATTTAGTTTCTTGACACACTGTAGTTTTCCATAACAACTATCAAAGGTAGTGATTATTTTTACACACATTATCTGTTAATTATCTGAATAATATATATCTTTCCCTGTTGGGAACTGCCCTGCCTGGTTTCAGAAGCTGGAACCCTGCCATGGCTAAGGCTGAGTGAGCGACCTTGGGACCATAAGCCAATAAGGATACAAAGCTCATCTCCCCGGCAGGGACGCTACCTCTGCTCCTTTTACTTTACCCTGTCTGACCCCCAAGGCTTGATTCATTAGCCAGTGACAGGTAAGATTCCTCAAGGGAGGAATGACCTAAGACAGGCATGATCACGTGGAGACCCAAGGGAAGGACTTGGGGGGGCTATAGCAAAAGGGGGTGATCGACCCTCGCCCCTTGGCTTTGACATTGCCTGAGTCCTCATTCTGTCTTCAAGAAGTCTCTTAATCTCTTGGCTGCCTTACTTCCCCTGCCTGACTTAAGCCTGAAACAATGACTTGAGCCTGAAACAATGCTGGAGGTGGGTGCCACCCTGTGCTGGAAAGGGCAGGTTCCCCAGGGCGATCAGGCCTAAGAAAGAATGTATAAAATCCTATGAAACCTACTTTGCTAATACCCTCAATTTAAATTATAAGGGTTCAAGGAGGAAATGAGTTTGTTCCCTGAAGTTTTATGGCTATTTAACTATCTGACCCCGACTCAGAATAAGCCCTCAGAGTTCTCTGAATGTTATCTAGTGTTTACTCATTTCTGCCTGACAATGATTGATGAGCTTTACACACACACCCTGTATTCCTATGCAAATTGAATCCAGTAAAAGCTTGTCAAGGCAAGGGTCAGGGCACATTCCTCTTGAGAGAGTGGCCAAGGCTCTCCAAGGCTTGCTCTCTCCTTGAGAGAGAAGAGGCCATCCCTTTTCCTCCACAGGACTTGGAATTTGTCTCGTATCTTATCCATAACACTGCAGACACTGAGGGCCGGTGTCCACGTCATTTCACAACTGAGTGAATACTGTATGATAACAGGAATTCTATCTCTTTTGTTCTTTACTATGTTCTGATGTTTAGTCAGTGCCTTGCTTCTGACAGCTGTTCAGTGTGTCTGTACCGAATGATTGAATGTGAAAATACATGAATGGATGATCAATTGTCCGCTCACCTCAGTGGTTTCACTTCTTAGCACTTAATTAAATGTACCTGGGTCTACTAAGCAGCACACATTCCCTGCAACACATCATATCCTCTTAGACCTCTCAGCCTTTGTACATGCTAATTTTTTTGAACCTGAAATGTGTTTTCTGTGTCTTCCTCTAGCCTTTATTTATCCCCAAGACTTATTCAGTTAACCAATTCCTCAAGATGTTCCCTAATCCCTAGGTGGTGATATTAGCCCTTCACTCATCTTCCATGGATATCTTTGTTGGTGCAAGTCATTGAGAGCATGTGATCACCAGTTGACCCACTAGATGGGCCTGGGCAATCTAAGACTCCTGACCCCTGTTATTGTTTTTGAAGTACACATTCCACCCACTGTTTCCATAGATGGAGCCATTTTTCAAGAACACAGCCTTACAAAAGCACTGTGTTGTTGACACCATCTGGATGGTATACAAAACTGGATCCTGCTGAAACCTCTATTAAAACTTTTAAGATGCTGGCAGGTGGGTAAAGAGATCTATTTGTCTTGCAGCCACCTAAGACAAGTCTTGTATGTAAGACCCCTTGTTTGCTAAACCTGCCACTTATCAATCTGGAGTTATCTGTCTCTTTCTTTAATCTCTCCTTGTTCCCCTTGTACAGGGACCAGTTTTGAATTTTATTCAGGGAACTCCTGAGGTCATGAACTAACATTTTTGGATTTCCTCTGACTCTAATTCTTTGTTGAAATTTTATTTTACAAATTTGTTGACCAAAAGTGGCATACTTGGTTATCAAAGTTACCATCTCCTTATAAAAGTGGGGTGTGGGTTTATTAACTAGCATTTGAGGTCTGTGTAAAGTCTTTCTAGTCCAAATGAACTTTCTGCTTGAGGCTATATTTGCTTTGTAGGTTGCTCAAAATAAATAAAATTAAATTTAAAAATGTAGTAAGAGAAAAGTAAGCCAACGTTACATTTACAGGAAAGAAGGAGCCCAGGCCTGGTGTTAACAATTTGTTCTCATGTAACTAATTTAATGTCAATCTTTTCCTTTTACCTCATGGTATGTCTCACTCTCTCATTACCTGCTCTCCATTTCCTTCATCTGCTTGTCCTGAAAGTATCATCACCTCTCCACTGGGCTACTGTGCATGCATGCATCCGACTCATCTTCCCAATTACACACTGAATACATCTAATATTCCACAGCCTAACACTTGATAATATTTTTGCTTTAGAAAAGGGTCACTAAATGTTACATAACTGGGGAACTGCCATCTATCATGGTCACCGAAGATTCATGTGATACCAATGGCCTAACAGTTTTTTCCACTCCAAACATACTGGCATTTTCAAACTCAGACAAGGTGGTGCATTTTCTTAACAGAATGCATTTTTCTCCCCTTTCCCATTTCCTTCATCTTCTTTAGCTTTAAGGTCAGCCCTTATGTTTTCAAGATGGAATTTCTGGACAACCCTTTATCTGCTGCAATCATATGATTTCCCATCAACATGCACACTTCTGTAGCAGTGTTTTTCATATCAGCTCAATTGTATATATATGGCTGATTATGTAATTTTATATTACTTTTCAGGTCAAGATCATAGTGATTTAAACCCTCGACTTAGACTCATATTTGTGTTTATGGATGTTAGTTCGGTTGTTAGTAAGATAATTAGTTGAGTGATCTTGCTTAATATGTTGGTACTTCTTTCTCAAGACTGGCATTAATTTTATCTCATGTTTCATTTTTTTCAGGTATGTGATTTCCATGTTCCTCTGAGTCTAGTTATATTTATCTCCTTCTCCACCGTTAACACACATGCACTCTTTTAGGCTCTTATCAATGCCCTTGGCATATTTCTAGGTCAAGTTGAAGTCTTATCATTTACAAACACAAGACTCTCCAGGAACTCCTCGCTGGTCTAGACCTCCTCAGTTCCACAGCTCCCATTATCTAGTTATCTTGAGTCTGTGAAGTTACCTCTATTTGTCAAGGATAAATTTAGTGGGGTAGGAACAAATCTCTGAAGGGCAACTTGGAATACACTAGGTTCATCCCCATCCTGTGTATTGAAAATAAATGATGTTTTTAAGTCACTTATATACTCTATATACACATCTGATAAAGGGTTTGTTCTTGTTACATACACAAACACATTTCATAATAAGAGAAATCATTCCAAACATTCAGCAAATGATAGCAATTGGTTACACTGTAAATAAGCAAGGCAGAACAGGTATTTCTCAAAAAACAAGCAAACAAATATGTAAGGAGAGAATTAACTGAAGGATGAGAATGATTCCTACTGACACCAGGGGTAGCATTACGTGCTGAGAGAAGAGCAGGTAATAAAGTCCAGACGCATAAGAGATTTGGTGCTTTTATCATCTAAGCTGTGTTTGCACATGGGAAAGAAGTGAGCGAGATGTTGAGTCTCACAAGGATCTTGATAGAAAGGCCTCAGGTCATCCTTCCATTCAGTAAAAGTAAAGGACAATAACAGCCATCACACAGATAAAAATGAAATTTCTTATGTTAGATGAACTAAAACATTTAAAATTATTATGAATTGTCCTTTTTAGCAGGTCACCAAGCTCTTTTACTTGTCTCTCTACCTTTTCTTTTTTCTCCTTCAATATATGTTCTTGCCCTGTCCTTGATTTCTGCAGTAACTATAATTTTACATCTCCCTTTCTTACTTGCTTCCTTTAACTTTTCCCTCAAGTTGAAATCTGCCATCAAGAGGAACCTTGGATGTCAAGACAGATAGGAGCAGAGGAACAACTGCAATAGCTTTAGAAATCCTGTATAATACAAATGAGGAGGTGACCTGCCCCATCTTCCTGGAGCTCCTAATGGAACCCCTGAGCCTGGACTGTGGGCACACATTTTGCCAAGCCTGCATCACGGCAAACAATAAGGAATCCATGGTCAGCCAAGGAGAGAGCAGCTGACCTATATGTGCTAAATCAGTTACCAGTCTGGGAACCTGCAGCCTAATCAGCATGTGACCAAACAGTGCAGGTGCTCAGGGAGGTCAAGTTGAGCCCAGAGGAGGAACAAAAGACAGATCTCTGTGTGCACCATGGAGAGAAACTCCTGCTCTTCTGTAAGGAGGATGGAAAGTTCATTTGCTGGCTTTGTGAGAACACCAAGGTGGTCACACGTTCTTCATGGAAGAGGTTGCCCAGGTACAAGGTGACAGGATAGAGGAAAAACAGGGCAGAAAATAGCACTTGATGGAAAATTTCTTTGTAAAGAGATTTGTAAACAAATCTCTTTGTAAACAGATTAGCTTTTTCCTTCTTGACGCTGATGGCACCTCTGTATAAGAGGCTGGACAGGACCCTAAATACCCCTTGCTGAGCCAGCCTGCCAGTGCCTCTGACAGTTTTAGAAGATAGAATTTATCTCTGGAACTCTCTTGGTTGATGCTGCAACTATGGTCGTGCGGCTTGCTGTGTATGTGCAGCTTGAGTTTCTCAGACTCTGTGCACCTTCCCAAGTCTCTTCCCGATTACTTACGGGGTTTCCCTGTGTAGGACTTGGGCCTCCTGCTCCAGGAATGGAGGGAGAAACAAAGCTGCATTTTCCATCTGGTCTCCCTGACTACAGGCACCTCACCTAGGGTATTTCTCCTTCAACTTATAAAATTATATATTGGATGGTGCAAAGCATCCTCTGTACTCCTTGGCTTCCAAAATTCATTGTCAGCTGAGACTCCATCAATTGTTCAGGTCACTTGTCAGAGGATCAGCCAAAATCTGTGCTGCGGGCACAAGCAAGTGGGCTCAGTTTCCACCTACACTTCCACCATCTTCCTCCTCTTCTTCTTCTTAAGTCCCTTTAACATGTTTTATAATACTGGTTTGGTGTTGATGAACTCTATCTTTTTCTTATCTGGGAAGCTCTTTTTGTCTCCTTCTATTCTAAATGATAGTCTTGCTGGCTAGGCTAATCTAGGTTGTAGGTCTTTGCTTTTCATCACTCGAGTGTTTCATTTCAATGAAACACTCTTCTTGCCTGAAAAATTTCCACTGAGAAATTAGCTGATAGTCTTACAGGATTCCCCTTATAAGTAACTAACTGATTTTTGCTTGCTGCTTTTCAGATTCTCTCTGAGTATTTTTCACTTCTCACTGGGTCTTTTTTATGCTTTCTATCTTTTTATTTTTACATTTCCTATCTCCTTGTTGAAGTTCTCACTGAGATCATCTGTTTTTCCCTAAGTTCAGTGAGCCTCTATATAACAAGTGTTTAGAATTCTTCATCTGGTAGATTGCTTGCTTCCATTTTGTATAGTTATCTTTTTGAAGTTTTGTTGTGATATTTTATTTGGGCCATGTTTCTTTGTGTCTTTATTTTGGCTGCCTCTCCATTTTAGCAGAGGCAGATGTTTAGTAGATGTTTATATCTACGTATTATGTATATTTGCCAAGTCTCCCCATTTTGACAGAGTGGCCTTATGTAGTAGGTGTTCTTTAATATTCCCGTTTACCTCAGTAGGGTGCTCCAGGGGTGTCACTTGTGTGGGTTGTCTGCCTATTCTGTTGCATTGCTGTTGGTAAGTTGTTCGATGGAATTGATCCTTAGAATGAGTGGCTATGAGGAATAGCATTTACTACAGTGAAGGTGACTCCATGGTGGGATTCACTTTAGTGGGCTCTAGTGCCTGCTGAGTCCACCCTTTGGCTGTGTCAATTGTGGTGCTTATTGGTTGGTGCTCTACTGAGGTTTGAATCTGGCTACCATGTTTGCTGGTTCTCGGGCCTCTTGGGAGGGACTCTGATGTATGCCAAGGTCTACCACTGCCCGTGTCTTGCCCAGCACCACTAGGTAGAGGCTACAAAGAGATATGGGGTTGGTGGTTACCTGTGCTGAGCTTGGAGGTGACTTATAAAGGTAGTACTATGAAATTCATTAGTTGTACCTTCCTTTTATTCACTTTTATCAGTTCTGGTTCTGGTGAATGGTTTAAAAAGGAATAAACATTTCCCACAGGAAATGGAGAAATTAAACAATCATGGAGGTGTGGGTGTTATCCAGCAAAAGACTGTAATTGAAGAGCACCGTCTGTTAACCTCCGTGTTCTTCCTGCCTCCTAGTTGCTGATAACATGTGGATATAGTTGTACTACCGTTATGTCAGGAAGGTTTCCTCATCTGGCCTGCCTAGGTCAGGAACAAAAACTAGTAATTAACCGGTGGACCTCTAAGATTCAGTGCTATTGCCCTGACCAGGTAGTTCAGTTGGTTAGAATGTTGTCCCAATACACCAAGTTTGTGGGTTCCATCTCTGGTCAGGGCACGAAAATGAAACAATCCATGAATGCATAACTATGTGGAACAACAAATCAATGCTTCTCTCTCTCCTCTCTATCCCTCTTTCTCTCTCACTAAAATCAATCAGTGAAAAATAAAAATAGTCAATTGTAGAAACATTTTTAAATAGGCTCAGAATTTTTCTAAATAGCTCTTTGTAGCTTCTATTCAGAAAAAAGTATTTTCTAAAAGGTCATTTTTACTTTTCACAATGACAGCTGCTACCACTCAGCTGAATTTAACAGAGCTGTAGCACTGATCACACTCTGTATGATAAAGGGCAGGTACCCAAGTTTTCTGAATCATGATTTTATTTTTTTTAAATTTTATTTTTTATTTAATTCTTGTTCAAGTACAGTTTTCTGTCTTATATTCCCAGCTCTGCCCCCACCCCCAGTGTTCCCCACCTCCCTCCCATTTCCACCCCCCACCTTGGTTATTGTCCATGTGTCCTTTATACTTGTTCATGTCAGTCCATCCCCTTTTCCCCTATGATTCTCTGCCCTCTCCCTTCTGGACCCTGTCAGCCTGTTCCGTATTTGAGTGTCATTGGTCATATTTTGCTTGCTTGTTTGTTTTGTTGTTTAGATTCCTGTTAAAGGTGAGATCATATGGTATTTGTCTTTCACTGCCTGGCTTATTTCGCTCAGCATAATGCTTTCCAGTTCTATCCATGATGTTGCAAAGGGTAAGAGCTCCTTCTTCCTTTCTGCAGCATAGAATTCCATTGTGTAAATGTACCATAGCTTTTTGATCCAGTCATTGACCGATGGGCATCTAGGTTGCTTCCAACTCTTAGCTATCGTAAATTGTGTTGCTATGAAGTTCGGGGTGCGTAGGTTCTTTTGGATTGGTGATTCAGGGTTCTTAGGATATACTCCTAATAGTGGAATTGCTGGGTCAAAAGGCATGTTTATTTTTAGTTTTCTTAGAAAATTCCATACTGTTTTGCATAGTGGTTGTACCAGTCTGCAATCCCACCAACAGTGAACTAGGGTCCCCTTTTCCCCACAACCTCTCCAGCACTTGTTTGTTTCTTTGTTTATGATAGCTATTCTGACTGGTATAAAATGGTATCTCACTGTGGTTTTAATTTGCATCTCTCTGATAGCTAGTGATATTGAGCATCTTTTCATGTGTCTCTGGATCCTCTGTATGTCCTCCTTGGAGAAGTGTCTGTTCAAGTTCTTTGTAAGAATCTTACTATACAGAACTGTATGCCAAGAAATTTGAAAACCTAGGTGAAATGGACAAATTTCTAGAAGAATATAATCATCCAAAACTCAATGAAGAAGAAGCAGAAAGCCTGAACAGACCAATAATAGCTGGTGAAATTAAAACAGTAATTAAAAAACTCCCAACATAGAAAAGCCCCAGACCAGATGGTTTCATAGGAGAATTCTACAAAGCATTTAAGGAAGAGTTAACCCCTACTCTTCACAGACTATTCCAAAAAATCCAAAATGATGGAAGACTCCCAAACTTTTTATGAAGCCAGCACCATCCTAATCTCAAATCCAGATAAAGACAAAACAAAGAAAGAAAACTTCAGGCCAATATCACTGATGAACATAGACACTAAAATCCTCAACAAAATATTGGCAAATCACATCCAACAATACATTAAAAAGATCATACACCACGACCAAGTGGGATTCATCCCAGGGATGCAAGGATGGTCAATATTCATAAATCAGTAAATGTAATACATCACATAAACAAAAGCAAAGACAAAAACCACATGATCATATCAATAGATGTGGAAAAAGCTTTTGATAAGGTACAACACCCATTTATGCTAAAGCTACTCATCAAAGTGGGAATAGAGGGAACATTCCTCAATATAATAAAGGCCATATATGAAAGACCTACAGCCAACATCATACTCAATGGGCAAAAACTAAAATCTTTTCCACTAAGATCAGGAACAAGACAAGGTTGCCCACTTTCACCACTTCTATTCAATATAGTATTAGAAGTTCTAGCCACAGCGATCAGACAAGAAAAGGAAATAAAAAGCATCCAAATTGGAAAGGAGGAAACAAAACTGTCATTGTTTGCAGATGACATGATAGTGTACATGGAAAATCCTATAGCCTGTACCAAAAAACTGCTCAAACTAATAAATGAATTTGGAAAAACAGTGGGATACAAAGTCAGTATCCAGAAATCACAGGCATTTTTGTATACCAACAATGAAACAGCAGAAGCAGAAATCACGAATCATGATTTTATTCTTACTAAATAGTTAGGACATGAACAAAAGGTAAGTTTAACTAATAGTTAAAGAATTAAATTAAAGTTCCGAATATTCAGGCGAGCTGTAGAATGTATCACTAGAATTCACACTCTTATTATCAAATATTCTCACTAGAGTAATTTGCAAAGGAATAAAACACAGCGATTGAGTGCCCAGCTGATGTAGGTGCTAGAACAAACTGAGGCATTAACTTCCCAAGCGTACCAGTAGGTGGCATTGTTCTCAAGTTTATTCTGCTTTTTTGGTTTTTTGTTTCATTGCCTCTCCTTTGAATTTAACTTTCGTTTCTCACACTTTTCCTGTGAAGAACTCCTCGGTTGGTGGAGAGCTGAACTGTGGCTTGGTGAGTGAATATTTTTTTTTTTGTGAGTGAATTTTGACCAGGCCTACACATGATCTTCTCCACTAAGTTTAGACTCCTGTACTTCTTCTGAAGGTAAGTGGGCCAGTTTCTGAGGGAAGAAGGAGGAGTCTTTGGGGGCACAGATTGAATGTATTTGGTGTCTATAGTTGTAGTTCTGAGCTTCTCTGCTTTTGCATGTTTTTGCTGAAGTGGCAGAAGAGGAACATCTAGTCTGGGGAAGATTGACCTTTAAAGAAGTGAGGTTTAAAAGAGCAGAGATTTATTTGTTTCTTGGAGAGACCATTATTTCTCCAGGCTGTGTTATCCTCATCTTCCTGTCCTGTAGTTTTGACTTTCTACCTTTCCAATGTGAAATAGTATACTCAATTTTCCACCAGCCAGATAATCCCTTTATCTTTTTCTCCAGTGATGTCTGTGAGATGGAGCCCTGTTTTCCTTCTTCATAAAGCAAAAGCTCTTGGTAGGGCCAGCTGAAATGCGAGCCCCTATCTGAATGCATGTGTGAGAGACAGGGTCTCAGGGACTTGCCAGGAATCACCCCTTTTGTTGCTATTGTACTCTTGTCCTGGTAACTTTTGGGAAGCTGTGCACAATCTCCCTGTGATAAATGCCCAGCGCTTTGGCAAGCCTGAAGAGAGAGCCTGAATGATAATATTGCTGCCAATCTCTGTAGCTCTCATGTGGTCACTTGTGTCTTTGGAAACCAGGCACAGGGAATTTGTTGTCCCCTGAGTGCCATGGCTTTCTCTTACCACAGTGCACCCTATCACCCTCTGGTGCTCTTTTCTGCTTTTGATCTTTTTCTTCATCATCTAGACATACTATTCCATTCTTTCTTACTTCAGCCCCTAACTCAATTTCCCCTTGCAGTAAGATGGATTTGGTCACTTTTCTGGGGGAGAAACAAAAACCCTCCATTCTTTTTCTTAAAATATTTTTTTTAAATTTTAGAGTTGATACTTAGTTTCAAAGGTACAATCTCATGATTACACATTTATATAACCTAAAAAAGAGATTACTCTGATAATTCTAGTACCCATCTGATACCATATATAGTTAATACAATTATTGACTATATTCTCTACGCTGTACTTTATATCCCCTTGACTATTCTGTAACTACCAGTTTGTACTTCTAAATCCCTTCAGATTTTTTTCCTATCATCCTCCCTCCAATCTGGCAACCATCAAAATGCTCTCTGTATCTCTGAGTCTGTTGCTGTTTTTCTTGTTCATTTATTTTGTTATTGTTTTTGTTTTTTTAGATTCCACATACAAGTGAAATCATTTGCATCTGTCTTTATCTGTCTGACTTATTTCACTCAGTAAAATATCCTGTATTGGTCCGTGGATATATGGATGTATGGTCCATTTATATTGCTGCAGAAGGAAAGATTTCACTTTTTTTATGGCTGAATCATATTTCCTTGTATATATGCACCATGTCTTTATCCATTCATGTTTTGATGGACACTTTGTTTGCTTCCATATCTTGGCTCTTGTAAATAATTCTGCAATAAACTTATGGATGTATGTCTTTTGGGTTTCTTCAAATAAATACACAGAAGTGGAATTACTGGATCCTTCTTTGTCAGTTCTTATAGGCTTTTTATTTAAATCTATTTTGTCTGGAAGAAGTAATGCTACCACAGCTTTTTGTTTGTTTTTATTTTCCTTTCCGTCTTTATATGTCTTTTGAGCTGAAGTGAGTCCCTTGAAAACAGTATATGTAAGAGTCATTCACCATATATCTTTTGATTGGAGCAATTAATCCATTTGCATTCAAAGTAATTATTGATAGATATGTATTTATTACCATTTTACTATTCCTAATTTTTATCTCTTTTTATTCTTCTCCTTGAAGGAGACAATTTTGTCACTTCTTGTGATATTGATTGGGTTGTGATGAACTTCCTTAGCTTTTTTTTTAAATAGGAAGCTCTTTACCTGACCTTCAATTCTAAAAAATATTTCTGCTGGGTTGAGTAAGAATGGATGTAGGTTTTTGCTTTTTATCAGCATGAATATTCCATGCCAATCTCTTCTGGCTCGCAAAGTTTCTGTTGAAAAATCAGCTGAAATAAGCATTGAGAAAATGCTTATGGGAAAATGCACCCCTGTAGTTAACTAACTGCATTTCTCTTGTACCTTTAAGATTCTCTATTTGTCTTTAACATTTGGCATTTTAATTATGATACATTTTGGTGTGGGTCTCTTTGAGTTCATCTTGATTGGGACACTGAGCTCCCAGACTTGTACATCTAATTTCTTCACCAGGTTAGGAAAGTTTTCAGTCATTATTTTTTCAAATGGGTTTTCAATTTCTTTCTCTCTTCTTTTCTGGCTCTTCAATATTGCAAATGTTGTTATGCTTGAGGTTGTCCCAGAGGCTCCTTATATTGCACTATTCTTATTTTTTGGATTTTTTTCTTTTTTGCTATTTTGATTGGGTGTTTCTGCCTTTTTTTTAACTTCAACATCACTGATTTCATCCTCTGCTTCATCTACTCTACCATTGATTTCCTGTAATGTATTCCTTATTTTATTTAGCGTATTCTTCATTTCTCACTGTGTCTTTTTTTATGTTTTCTGTTTCCTCTTTTGTGTATCTTACCTCTTTGTTTAAGTTCCTATTGAGACCATATATTCTTCCCCTAAGTTCATTGAGCCACCTTATAACCAGTGTTTTGAATTTTGCATCTAGTAGATTCCTTGTTTCCATTTTGTTTAGCTCTTTTTTTATGGAGTTTTGTTCTGTTCTTTTATCTGTAATATGTTTTCTTGTCTTCTCATTACAGTTACCTCTATGTGTGTGTTTCTATGTATTAGACAGAGCTGCTACATCTCCCTGGCTTGGTAGAGTGACCTCATAGAGTAGGAGTCCTGTAGGGCCCATTGGTTTAGCCTCTTCTGTCACCTGAGCTGAGTACTCCAGGTGCACCCTCCATGTGAGTTGTAGGATTCCTCCTGTTGTGGTTGAGCCTTAATGATGTTGGAACATCAGTGGGTGGGATTAGTACCAGGCCCATAGGATGGGAGGACTGGCTGTGACTACTGTGAAGAATTTGCTATGCTGGGGACATCCCATTAGCAAGACATTTTTCAGCAGGGCTCAGGTACCCACCGAGTGCATCCTTGAATGTGTTGCTTGTGGAGGTGGTTGGTTGGTACTTCAGCATGATCTGAAGCTGTCCACTGGGTATACTGTCTCTGGGGCCTCTTGGCAGGTACTGGCCAAGATCAACTGCCACCTGTGCCCTGCAGTGGGCCATCTGGCATGAGCTACAAGGAGATCTGCAGATGACTGGTACTTGTGCTGGACTGGAGGTACCTGAGAGAGTCCAAATGGTGAACCAAGGTCAGGTGATGCTTTGGCCAGGACTGTGTCATCTTTGCAAGTGGTACAGGGTACACAGAAGTCAGATGTTGCTCATTGGAGCAGTTTCAGGAAAGTCTGTGGCATGAGCCATACAGATTGTTTCTATGGAAATGCCTCTCAGGTTGGGTGGGGCCAAAAGTTGTTTTGGGTGGGGTTTCAGGGAATCGCTGGGGCTGGATGAACAGTGTTAGCCACATTTGTGGATACTCAGATATGATACCCATCTGCCAGCTCTGTGAGGTAAGGGCACAGCAAAGTAACAGCAGCTTCTGCCAGCACTTCTGTTTGGGAAAAATCTGCTCCTTCTCCCCTTGTCCTGAAAGAAAGGCAATTCATTTCCTCCTCATCTGTCCCTGGCACCTTTGGAGCTGCTGTCCCCACACTAGTGCTCAGAGGTAGTGAGTTCAAATAAGTTTGTGCATGGGCCCTTTTAAGAGGAGGAGCCTGGGACTTCAGGAACCTCCATCTCAATCAGCCGATATCTCCTCTGCTATTCACAGCCAGAAGTTATGGGGAATTCCTGGTACTGGAAGTCTGGGCTGAAGGTTCTGGTGTAGGACTAACACCCCCAGTTCCTCAGAAGGGACCTCTGAAACTGAGATTTCCTCTAAATTTTTATCTGCCACATGTGGGTGTGGGACCAGCCCATTCTGCATCTCCACCCCTAATACCAGTCTCTGTGTGGCTGCTTCTTTATAGTCTTAGTTATTGAACTTCTGTTCACTTAGATTTCAGGCAATTCTGAATGATGCTAGTTCTGTAGTTTAGTTTTAATTTTTATGCCACTGTGGGAGGTGTGAGCACCATGTATGCCTTCACTGCCATCTGGACTAAAAGTGGAAAGAACTCCATGTTAATTTCCCCTTTGATCATTTTGTACCTTGATATTTCTTTTACACATGTTTTGATGTGTATTTTCTTTTTCTCCTCCTTTTTAGAACTTGGGAGTCTGTGCCCTATACATGTACCATGTCCATATCTGATCTACATTAATTGGCTCCTTAGGGGTTATCAGAAGTCCCAAATACAGGAGAAAATAAATGTTTATAAATATTGAACATATTTTATTAAAATCACAAGAACAAGTGCATATACCTGTGGTATGAACTGTATTAACTTCTATTGAACCTACAATAAATATTAAGTACCTACAAAAATTATATGTCCAGACACAAAAGAGAAAGTAAACATGCAGAAAGAGAAGAGTGTTATACAACACAATAAAAATTACTGTGTTATAAATGTAAAATGAAGAAAGAACAGCAATAAGAAATCAAAAGGGGTACTACAGGAAAGGTAGGCCTCAGGTATGTTTCATCTCCAGACCCAGATTGGCAGGAAGTACAGGTGGAGTGACATCATGGCTGACATTAAGACTAGCTGCAATGACTACTGACCCCTCTCCTCTAGTGCTGACCAATGTGTGGAAAACATGAGGGCACACTGGAAAAGATGATGAATATTCTGTTGAGATCCTCCCCTGAGAATTCAGAAAAAAAAAAGCCTTAAATATATGCTTTCAGAACTGAGGATCCAGTGAGGCTCACTCTCTATGGAGCCAGACTGAAGATTTC
Source organism: Sturnira hondurensis (assembly GCF_014824575.4). Lineage (NCBI taxonomy): Eukaryota > Metazoa > Chordata > Mammalia > Chiroptera > Phyllostomidae > Sturnira > Sturnira hondurensis. The sequence goes on from NW_028096048.1 coordinate 103,904, forward strand.
CTCACCCCCCTTGTTTTCTAGAGCTCTCTCCCCCTCTCCCCCAAGAATGCCTGAACCTTTTGTTCTTTTCCCTTCTTTCATTTCACAAGGCACATATTCTCTCTCTTTCTCTCTCCCTCCCGCCGCCTGAGCTCCAAGGGCCCTACTTTTGCCTCTGTAACTTGTTTTCTGAGCCCCATTATATGGATCACTTCTTCTACCTCTGTGATTTTCTAAGCAAACTTGTCCTTATAATTTGAGTTTTCATTCTGAATTCTCTGCTAGAACTCAAGTACCAAATTTGCTGAACCAAGGTCCTGTTTGACTCCACTGGTTAACAACCGGTACTCTTTTTGCTGTTAACCAAACAAACATTGTTTACGTAAGCCTAGTAATTACAAAGGACTGATTATCTTGTAAAAGCCTGTGAGCACAACTTCTATGGGCCAAATAATGCACAGTTGTATATAAGAGTCACATACACCTTATATGAGATCAGACCTGATGTTGACCCTTTGTTCCCATATATCTAACTTCCTTCCTGTTCTTTTACCTCATGGTATGTCTCACTCTCATCCCCTGCTCTTCTTTTTTTTTTTTTCATCTCCATGTCCTAAAAGCTATCAATCATCATCTCTCCCCTGGGCAATGGTGCATGCATCCTATTCATCTTCCAGATTCTACTGTTAAAGTATAAATGTTAAAACTTGTGGAGAATTTTAGCCCTGGCTGGAGTAGCTCAGTGGATTGAGCGCGGGCCTGCGAACCACACGATCAAGGTTTGATTCCCAGTCAGGGCACATGCCTGGGTTGCAGGCCAGTTCCCAGCAGGGGACTCATGAGAGGCAACCATACATTGATATTTCTCTCCCTCTCTTCTTCCCTTCCCCTCTAAAAATAAATGAATAAAATATTAAAAACTTGTAGAGAATTTTTATAAAAATTTATTTCAGCCAAACAGAGGATACTCCTAGAAGCCAGATATCAATAGACTTTGAAAATGCTTCCTAGAAAAGCAGTTTGCACTTTCTTTTATGCATGTAGAATGAGGAGAGATAGTAAGAAAGATTACATGAAAGTGGAAAAAAAGGCAGAAATTGAATTACAGGATAGTAAAGATTATGTGTTCTTTTGAGGGTAATCACTCGTCTGAGAGGTCTGAAAATGGGTCATTTCAAAAGTATGTTAAACTTAAATGCACAAACACAGTGGACAGGGCTCACTTAAGGCAAAGATAATCCTTTGAATAAAGAAGTTATATGCCTGGAGGATGAGTTGTCCAATTAGGAATTTATGATCAGATCACCCCATGAGGTAAGTATCAATAGAACCCCTCTTTCAGCTGCTCCAACTAATATTCTACAGCCTACAAATTTCAGAGCTAATTATGTTCCCTGTGTTTTCTGGTGGGAAAACATGGAATTTTTGCTCCTCAAAATGAGTACCTAAATGTTACATATTGGGGAAATGCCATATTCCATGGTCATTATAGGCTCGTATGATATCAAAGACCTGGCAGTTTTCTCCACACCTGCTACCTTGCCACTTCCAAACTCAGATGAGGTGATATATCTCTTCCACAAATAGGTCATTCCCTATACCTAATACATTTTTCTATCTTCCTCAGTTTCATCTTCTTAAGCAGTCAATTCAGCCCTTGTATTTTCAAGTTGGAATTGTTGGATAATCCTTTATCTTCTCCCATTACTGGATTTCCTAACAAATGTACATCTCTCTAGTGGTGATTTCACATCAGCTCATTTGCATTTATATTCCTGATTATTTAATTTATTTCTCTTTCCAGGTGAATATTAATGTCCTAGTGGTATAAGCATCTACTTAGACTCATCTTTATGTTTATGGCTATAACTCCAGTTGTTAGCATATAATTCATTATCAGTGATAATTAGTTGAATAATATTTCCTACATTTGTGAGACTTTTCTCAAGACTGACATTAATTTCTTCTGTGTTTCCATATTTTATGACTGGTGTGAGTATATTTATACCATCTCTCTTCTCACCATCCAAATACATATTTTTGTTCACTATCAACCTCCTTAGCATATTCCCAGGCCATGCTGAATATTCATTCTTTATAAGTACAGAACTCCCCCAAACCTCCTAGCTGATCTGTATCCCTTTACCAGCAACCCTTCCCGCATTACTTTGGGTATTAATTGGGTCAATTATGTTACCTCAGTTTGTCATTAATAGACTCAATGGAGTAGGAACAAATTGCTGAAGGGGGCCTACAAATTATTAGGTTCATTTCAACAGTGTATATTGAAGATAAATAACTTTTGTAATTCACTTACCATGGCTATGTACGCATGTGATAAAGTTTACTCTTGTCACATATGCAAACACATTATCACATATTCTGTCATGATAATAAGTGAAGTTGTAAATGTGCAACAAGTGATGACAGTGGTCAAACTGTAAATAAGTAAATCAGAGAAGGCCTTTCTGAAAAACCACATGTCAGGAGGAGAGTGAGTCATGCTCATACCAGTACTGCCTGCTGAGAGAACAGCTGGTATAGAAGCCCAGACACAGAAGAGATTGGTGCTTTTATCATTAAGGGTGTGTCTGGCTTAGGAAAGAAGTAGCAGGAGAGATGGTGGATCACAAAAGGATCTTAAGAGAAAAGGCCTCAGGTCATTGTTTCATTCAGTAAAAGTAATTAAAAATGACAAGAATTTCATATATAACCTTGGAATGTGTCATTTGAGATGAACCAGAAATAGAGTGTTTTAAATTATTATGTTAAACCTTTATGCCAGATTTCCAAACTTGCTTCCTTGTTTCTATTATTTTTTTCCTTTAATTTTGGCTTCTGCCCACTTTGATTTCTAAACAATTAACATAATTTATTCCTACCTTTCTTACTCTGCCCCCCTTTTAACCTTTCCCATCAGGCCTGGATCTGTTAACAAGAGAATATTGGCCTTCAGGACAAGTAAGGCCAATACTTGTCCCAATGAACAAGAGAGCAACTTCGATGGCTTCCAGAATCCTGATGAAAGTAAAGGAGAAGGTGACCTGCCCCATCCACCTGGAGCTCCTGACAGAACTCTTGAGCCTGGACTGTCAGCATACCTTCTGCCAAGCTTTCATCACTGCCAACAACAAGGAAACTATAAGCCAAGAAGGAGAGAGCAGCTGTCCTGTGTGCCAAATCAGGTACCAGCCTGGGAACCTGCGGCCTAATCCGAGTGTGGCCAACATAGTGGAGAGGCTTCAAAAGTTCAAGTTGAGCCCAGAGGAGGAGCAAAAGAGAGATCTCTATGAGCGCCATGGAGAGAAACTCCTGCTCTTCTGTAAGGAGGATCGGAAGTTCATTTGCTGGCTTTGTGAGAAGTCTCAAGAGCACCGAGATCACCACACTCTCCTCACAGAGGAGGTTGCCCAGGAGTGCAAGGTTAACAGACCAGGTTGGAGGAAAGACAGAAAATAGAACTTGAAAATAGAAAGGGCAGAAAATAGAACTTGATGAGATATCTCTACTTTGCATTTGGCTCTGATTATGTTGCCAGTGTATTCTTGAGGTGTGTGATCATATTTCTCCCTATGCTCAGCTTCCAAGGTGAGAAGGACTTTTCTGTGCATTCCACACAATTACAAAATGATGTGGAGACTCAAAACCAGAAGTCAATATTTTTATAGCTTATCCTAATAAGTGGAGGTTTAGTGTCTAAGCAAAGCTGTCATTGCCCCTTTGAACAGGAAGGGTAAGTGGGCCGCTGGGTGGATTCATGCCTAAGTTCTTTCCTTACTACTGGATCAGGTTTCTTCTTCGAGGACACAGAGAATCAGTCTTCTCCCGACATGGGAATGGTAATTTCTATCACCTGAGCCTCAAAGAAAATATTCACCACATCAGGTTTCCTTTAAGTCACAGATTCTTAATTGTTGTTTCATAGTTACTGTATACTATAGTTCTTCTTTTTTTTTTTTTACAATGTTGAAATGTAGAGATTTAATGATCACATTTAAGGGGAAATATTAAAGAATAGATGCTTACTCATTTTTAAAAATCAACTGAAATTTCAAGTAATTTAGTAAAACATGTTCATTCTCCCTGTGCACTAGTAGAAATGATGTTTCTATTGACAAAAAAAAAAGCTACTGGGAAAAAAAGGGAAATTGTGTGTCAGAGAACTCCAACCATCATTAATCAAAACAGAGAATAGGGTCTTTCTGTCCCTTTAGCCAGGGACCCAGGATCTGCTGAAATGCCCAGAAAAGGAGGTACTACCCTGAGATCTGGGTTCTGACCTCGAAAGAACAACACAATTAGTATTGGGTTCTTTTACTGTTTTAGTGGAAGTGACTTGAACTTTATTCATTGCTTATTTGTGTTTTTTTTAAAATTTTTGAACCAGAGTATAATTACTCACTATCAAGGACTTTAACTTTAAAAACCAAATCTATAGCACAAGTATTTTCAGGCAATATTGGTGACTATCCAGAGGAAGGGAACCTCTGACACGAACACATGTAGAGAGGAAATAAGGCACTTGCTCAGCCCCAGAGGACAGCGTGGCATCCGTGAACCTCCCACAGCCGCACTGTGGGGAGTAAATGCTTGTTTTGCTCTGACATAATCCCACAGATTTGACTACTGAGCAATAGGACCTGTGCTTTCCAATTTGTGTATTTTTAAAAATAGAGAATTATATTAGACTGGGGATTACCAGTAAGCCATCCTTTGGTTTAATTTATATTCTCTTCAAATGCTCAGAGGTAAAGGGAACATGCCAAGGTACTTCTTAATTCAAATCCAAATGTCTTTCATATTGACAAGTCTTGAGAAACACTTTTAGCATTTACATGGGAACATTACATTAGACATAATGGTGACGATCGAGGTTGCCAATGAAAGGTGGTCCTAAGCATGATTCACTATGCTTCCTCTGTGTTGACACAAACATGAGTGTGAGGGCTTTAAAGTAGATTGACATAGTAGTAGAAGCCCCAAACTGTAGCCAGACATGAATTGTGTTGTTTTCGCTACTCTTCCTCCCCATTCTTTTCCTGTATTTATTAGTATTTTTTAAAATCTCACCCAAGGGCATTTTTTATTGCTTTTTTTAGTTTCTTCAGAGATTGGCCTGATTTTTTCCCTTTTGTCCTCTATTTTGATGCTGAAAAAGCCCATAGCTTGACTCTGATGTGGTTCCTCTTCACAGGAGAGACTCCAGGCAGCTCTGGACAAGCTGAGGGCTGAACAGCAGAAAGTTAAGGAGTTTGGCGCTGACATCAGAGAAGAGAGAACTTCCTGGGAGGTAGGAGGAGACTGTTCTTGAAGGAGTTAGACAAGGATCTGGGTAGATCTCAGTCCCAAGGAGCTCCCTTCTTTCTGTTCCCTGACAGTCGGTATGTCCAGAGTTATTGATTAATCATTCTTTATCCTTTTCCTGAGAAGAATTGTGACTGAAAGTGAACCTGTCACAAATTAACACAGGTTTTTGTAAGTTAGTGATTCTCATAGAGAGCCTCTCTGGTAAGGAGAGCTAGTGACTTCTCTGTTCATTTTTGTCATTATTTTGAGCCTTTAACTCTTCTAGGGGAAAACAATTGCTAGTGTGTCATGGCTCTGTCTCCTGGTTCTCAGTGTTAGGCTGAGGATGAGGGTTGGGAGTAATGCAGGAGACCTGACAGTCTTGCACAGCTATGTGAAAGCTGAACCACACCCAGGGTCCCATTTTGGTGCAGGGTTGGCCTGAATAATGCAAATCAAAGGCTAATATTTTAGAATGTGATTAAGAGAAAGTAATAGGAAATATTAGTTTTTATAGGAAATATAGCCTCCCCAAGCATTGCTCCTCTGCTTTTATCTCCCTTCCCTGTGAGAACTTCCAAATCAAATACTTTTTCTGGCTCCCAGTCTCTGCCTAATTGTCTGAGTTCCTCTCTGTCTTTTTCATTCCTGAAGAATCAAATAAAAAGTGAGATCCAGAGTGCCCAGGATTGTTTAAAAAAAAGAGAGAGAGAGACATCCTGTACAGCAAGGAGCAAGAAGAAGTGCAAAAACTGGAGAAGGAAAAGAGAGAGATTCTCCATGACCTGGAACAGTCTGAGAGTGAGCAGGTCCAGCAGAGCCTGTTGTTGAGAGATCTCATCTCTGAGCTGGAGCATCGGTTGCAGAGGTCAACAATGAAGATGCTGCAGGTAAGACTAGGGAAAAGGCCTCAGCATCTGAACTTGAAGAAAGTGAAGACAGTTTCCTATACTGCTGTGTGGGTGTGCAGTTTCTGGTGGTGACACTGAGGTTCCCATGGCTTGCAGTGAAATTTTCCTGCATTTCAGAGGTTATAGGAATAAGTGTGTGCATGAGCAACAAGGAAAAATCTTGTTTTTTCAAATTAATGTATCAATTTCAGTGCAAAAATTTGACTATGGATAAAAGGTCCATTGTGTTTAGTTATATTCTATTGGCCCTGTATCTATGATAGAGTATAGAATATTTTTGAGATACCTCTTTATGATCCAAGATTTTTTTCCTTAGAATGAGTTGAGATTTTTCACCTACTTCTGTGTTTTTTTGAATGAACAATTATGAAGAATTGGTATTATTTCTTTAATTATTCAATAGATTCACCACTGAAACCATGTTACTCTGGGCCTTTCTTTTTGGAAAAGTTTAACTTTTTTTACATGTATTAGATTTTCTTTTTAAAAAAATATTCCTTTTGTCAATTTTTAAAAGTTTCATGCAGCAATTAAAGACATTTATTTTTATTTTTATTTTTTTAATTTTAATTGTTGTTCAAGTACAGTTTTCTGCCCTTTACCTCCACCCCACCCATCCTGGCATCCCACTCTCTAACCTACCCACTTCGGCTTTGTCCATGTGTCCTTTATACATGTTCCTTGATGGCCTTTCCCTTATTATCCCCTATTATCCCACTCCCCACTCCTGTTTGGTTACTGTCAGTTTGTTCTTTATTTCAATGTCTCTGGTTGTGTTTTGCTTGTTTGTTTGTTTTGTTGATTACATTCCAATTATAGGTGAGATAATATGGTATTTCTCTTTTAACACATGGCTTATTTCACTTAGCATAATTCTCTCCATTCCATCTGTGCTGTTGTGAAGGGTAGGAGCTCCTTCTTTCTGCTGCATAGAATTCTATTGTGTAAATGTACCACAGTTTTTTGATCCACTCATTTACTGATGAGCACTTAGGTTGCTTCCAACCCTTGGCTACTGTAAATTGTGCTGCCATGAATATTGGAGTGCATGTAATCTTTTCTGTTATAGTTTCTAATATATAAATGCATTTAAAAATTATATTCCCCATTTTTGGTTTATTCACTTTTTAAGTTCAATTTACTTATTTTCATATTTTATTTTTGATTACTTTATTATTTTATTTTTTTAATTTTATTTAATTCTTTTTTTTTAAAGTGCATCTTTTATTATTATTATTATTATTTTAATATTTATTTATTTCTCTTTTTTTAGAGGGGAAGGGAAGGAGAGAGGAAGAGAAACATCAATGTATGGTTGCTTCTCATGCATCCCCTGCTGGGAACTGGCCCCTGCTGGGAACTTGTCTGCAACCCAGGCATGTGCCCTGACTGGGAATCGAACCGCGATCGTCTGGTTCACAGGCCCGTGCTCAATCCTCGGAGCTATACCAGTCAGGGCCAATTTTATTTAATTCTTGTTCAAGTACAGTTTTCTGTGTTATATTCCCAGCTCTGCCTCCCCCAGTGCCCCCCACTTCCCTCCCATTTCTGCCCCCCACCTTAGTTATTGTCCATGTGTCCTTTATACTCGTTCATGTCAGTCCATCCCCTTTTCCCCTATGATTCTCTCCCCTCTCCCCTCTGGACCCTGTCAGCCTGTTCGGTATTTGAGTGTCATTGGTCATATTTTGCTTGTTTGTTTGTTTGGTTGTTTAGATTCCTGTTAAAGGTGAGATCATATGGTATTTGTCTTTCACTGCCTGGCTTATTTCACTCAGCATAATGCTCTCTAGTTCCATCCATGATGTTGCAAAAGGTAGGAGCTCCTTCTTCTTTCCTGCAGCATAGAATTCCATTGTGTAAATGTACCATAGCTTTTTGATCCAGTCATTGACCGATGGGCATCTAGGTTGCTTCCAACTCTTGGCTATCGTAAATTGTGCTGCTATGAACATCGGGGTGTGTAGGTTCTTTTGGATTGGTGTTTCAGGGTTCTTAGGATATACTCCTAATAGTGGAATTGCTGGGTCAAAAGGCACATTCATTTTTAGTTTTCTTAGAAAGTTCCATACTGTTTTGCATAGTGGTTGTACCAGTCTGCAATCCCACCAACAGTGAACTAGGATCCCTTTTTCCCCACAACCTCTCCAGCACTTGTTTGTTTCTTTGTTTATGATAGCCATTCTGACTGGTGTAAAGTGGTATCTCCTTGTGGTTTTAATTTGCATCTCTCTGATAGCAAGCAATATTGAGCATTTCTTCATGTGTCTCTGGATCCTCTCTGTATGTCCTTCTTGGAGAAATGTCTGTTCAAGTCCTTTGCGCATTTTTTAATTGGGTTGCTCGTCTTCTTTGAGTGGAGTCAAGTGAGTTCTTTGTATATTTTGGAGATTAAACTTTTGTCTGAGGTATCATTGGCAAATATGTTTTCCCAAGGTGTTGCTTCTCTTTTTATCTTGATACTGTTTTCCTTAGCCATGCAGAAGCTTTTAATTTTGATGAGATCCCATTTGTTTATTCTTTCCTTTATAGTCCTTGCTCTAGGGGACATATCAGTAAAAATATTGCTGCGTGGAATATCTGAGATTTTCCTGCCAATGTTCTTCTCTAGGGCTTTAATGGTTTCACGGCTTATATTTAAGTCTTTTATCCACCTTGAGTTTATTTTAGTGTATGGTGTAAGTTGGTGCTCGAGTTTCATTTTTTTGCATGTAGCTGTCCAATTCTCCCAACACCATTTGTTGAAGAGGCTATCTTTACCTCATTTTATGTACTGCTCCCTTTGTCGAATATTAATTGACTGTAGAGGGTTAGGTTTATTTCTGGGCTCTCTGATTTCTTCTCTAATTTCAATCTTGACCCATTCATTGTTTAATAGCATACCATTCAGTCTCCATGCTTTTGGGTGTTTTGGGTTTTTTCCTGTGGGGTTGGTTTCCAATTTCAGTCTCTTGATCAGAGAAAATGCTTGGTATGATTTCTATTTTCCTGAATTTGTTGAGACTTGTTTTGTGTCCTATCATGTGGTCTATCTTTGAAAATGTTCCATTTGCTTTTGAAAAGAATGTATATTTATCTTCTTTGGGATGGAGGGCTCTATATATATCAATTAGGTCCATTTCATCTAGCGTGTTGTTTAGTGCTGCAATATCTTTGTTGATATTTTGTTTGGAAGATCTGTCCATTTTAGACAGTGGGGTGTTAAAATCCCCTACTATAATTGTGTTGCTGTCAATATCTTTCTTGAGGTCCTCTTGGATTTTCTTTATATATTTGGGTGCTCCTATGTTGGGTGCATATATATTTACGATGTTAATATCTTCCTGGTGGATTCTTCCCTTGAGTATTATGAAGTGACCTTCTGGGTCTTTCTTTATGGCCCTTTTTTTGAAGTCTATTTTGTCTGTTATGAGAATTGCTACCCTAGCTTTTTTTTCATGTCCATTTGCTTGGAAAATTTGTTTCCCTCCTTTCACTTTTAGTCTGTGATGATCTTTTGACCTGAGGTGGGTCTCTTGTAGGCAGCATATGTGTGGGTCATGCTTTCTTGCCCATTCAACTATTCTATGTCTTTTAATTGGTGCACTTAATCCATTTACATTTAAGGTTATTATTATTATTATTATTTTTTAAATTTATTTAATTATTTTTCAAGTACCGTTTTCTGTCTATTACTCCCATCCCATCCCGCCTCCCATGCTCCCCCTCCCTCCCATTTCCACCCTTCTCAGTTGTTGTCCATGTATCCTTTATATGTGTTCCTCTAAATCCCTCCCCTGAGGGTCTGGAAAAGATATCATGAATCCTATGTCTCAATCTAGTCTTCCCCTCCTTGTGTACAAAACTACAGATTCCTGTCAAAAGCAATTACACAGAACTGTTTTAACTTATCCATAAAATGTACTTCTTTTTCTTAAAAGCTTTTTGCATAACTTTGTAAGTTTGTTGGGAAGGTAAGAACTAAATCTGTCCAAAACTGGTCTGAGGATGGTTCAAGTTACACTGGACTTTTCCATTGCTTCACTCCTGGTAATACCTAGCATCTCTTCTCAAAAATACTTATGAAAAATCATGCAATAGATTTAAATCTCAAAGGATTTTTTCTCTTTAAAAAATATTTTTTATTTATTTTTAGAGAGAGGGAATGGGAAGGAGAAAGAGTGGGAGAGAAACATCAATATGTGGTTGCCTCTCATGTGTCCCCTAATGGGGACCTGGCCTGCAACCCAGGCATGTGCCCTGACTAGGAATCGAACCTGCAACCCTTTGCTTCACAGGCCCATGCTCAATCTACTGAGCTACACCAGCCAGGGCTCAAAGGATTTTTTCAATGTAAAAGTCACCTCGAAAGGCAGTTTCTGTTGAGTGCAAAGAGATTCCCAAAGATGGGTTCCAAGTCCTACAGGCTACAAATGAAAACACTGGGGCCTAATGTCTTTATTATTCTTTATTTTATCTCTATGAGGTAAGAATCTGCTTTGCTTGACTTTGCCTAGTCACATTGGCTAATATCTGTTATAGGGGCTTTGCCAGTATGACTTATGGGTAGAGCTATCTTTCCTAATAATGTTAGGAAACAGAGATCCTCCACAGTTGTGGTCATTGTCCTTGAAGGAAAATAAATCATCCTCTGAGCTCATTGTTCTCCGCTTGAGTCAGGGGAATGCTGCTCTTCTGTCCCTGTGCTCTTTGTGGTAGATGCATTCTCTTATTAAATTCACATTCCAGCCCTGGCTGGTGTGGCTCAGAAGATCAAGCACCAGCCCGTGAACCAAAGGGTTGCTGGTTCGATTCCCAGTCAGGCCACATGCCTGGGTTGCAGGCCAGGTCCCCAGTAGGGGGTATGCAAGACACAACCACACATTGATGTTTGTCTCCCTCCCTTCCTCTTTGTCTAAGAATAAATAAGTGAAAGAAGTTCACATTTCCAGTAAGCATGTATCTTAATCTTAACTGTATTTTAATAGCATGTGTAAAAAGTTCCCATACCACCCACAGCACTGGAATTTGTCCTTTCATTTTCCTTCCCTTTTTATTAATTTTTTTTCTATGGCTTTATTGAAACTCCTCAGCTTATTTTATAAAATCCATTTTCTGAAACATAATACTTTCTCTATAAAGATCAGTTACTCCCCATTTAACATTTTAATCTCTCTTCCTCCTCCCTCCCCTCACAAACATCTCTTTTTTCTCTTCATACATATTTTTTTATTTGATCCTTGGCCTATTCCATATAATCTGCTTTATATAATGTCCCTGTCCCTGTAAGACAGGGACACAGTTATTTAGGTTTAATCACATGAAATTGCTTACCTACAAAAATAACCATCCCCTATGGTTTAATAAGAAATACATAATACGTACAGAAATGAAGGGCTAATGGCAAATAAAAGGGGGCAATCACGGCTCAATTCTATAGGTGCCAGGTCATCTAGGGGACAGGGGGTGCTCTGCATGTAGACCCCCTGAATGTGGCAGTTGCAGTCTCCAACCATGTCCAGTACAGAGTGGAATTGTTGTCTTTCATAGGCCGTTCTGACGTCTGATTTGTCCTCAGGGATCAAAAGCCAGTGGATCTTACACTGAAGAGATCATGTATAACCTGAGCTGTTACAACCCCAGTTCCTTTATCCTTGTGGGAATACCAGGCCTGGAGAAATTCCACGTTTGGATTGGGATTCCCTTTTGTGCCATCTATGTTGTGGCTATTGTGGGCAATTGCATCCTGCTCTGCGTCATTGCAGTTGAGCACAGCCTCCATGAACCAATGTTCTTCCTGTCTATGCTGGCTACCACAGACCTTGTCTTGTCCACTGCCACAGTACCCAAACTGCTCAGTAACCTCTGGCTTGGCTCCCAGGAAATAACCTTCTCTGGTTGTCTCACCCAGATGTTCTTCCTCCACTTCAGCTTTGTGGTGGACTCCGCCATTCTGTTGGTCATGGCCTTTGATCGCTATGTGGCCATCTGCTTCCCCTTGAGATACACTGCCATCCTGACGCCACAGGTGATCATCAAGCTTGTGGTGAGCATTGTTGTGAGGAGCTTCTCTGTTATCCTGCCAGATGTTTTTCTGCTGAAACGCTTACCCTTCTGCAGGACTCGTATCATCCCACACACATACTGCGAACATATAGGAGTTGCTCGGCTTTCCTTTGTTGACATTTCCATCAGCAAGTTCTATGGATTTGTTGTGCTTCACATGGCTGTTATATCAAATATGCCTTTATTTTTTTATTTTTTTATTTTTTGATAATTGAATGTTTTATTCTTTTTTTTTTTAAATATAATTTTTATTTAATTCTTGTTCAAGTACAGGTTTCTGTCTTATATTCCCAACCCTGCCCTCAAATATGCCTTTAAAAAAAGATTTTATGTATTTATTTTTAGAGAGAGGGAAGGCAAGGAAGAAAGAGGGAGAGAAATATCAATTGGTTTTCTCTCACACACCCCTGACCTGGGACCTTTCCCACAACTTAGGCGTGTGCTCTGATGAGGAATCGAACCAGTAACCTCTCATTTTGTAGGACAATACTTCACCCACTGAGCCACATCAATCAGGGCTTGTATGTGATATTTATTGCTGTTACCTATACCTTCATCCTCCATACAGTCTCTCACCTTACATCCCAGGCTGCCTGCCAAAAGGCCTTCAGTACCTGTGGCTTTCGTTCTGTGTTATCTTTATGTTTTACACATCTACCTTTTCCATCCTTGCTCATCACTTGGGCACTGTGTCCCTCGAAACATGCTCATTGTACTTGTGAATCTCTATGTGGCCATTCCTCCTCCTCTAAATCTTGCTGTTTACGGAGTGAAGAGCAAGCAGATTCAGGGCAAATTTATTTTCCTTTTTTCTTTGAAGAAAACATGAATGGGGAGGGCAACTGAATGAGAAATTTAGGTAAAATTCATTTTGTCAAATTTTATATAACACAGGAAGATATGAAAATAAAGCTGCAACTCCTGTTAACTTGATATTTTAGAGTTCCACTCATGTGCAAAATATAGGCAGTAGTAACAGGGGAGAAAGAAGATCTTCAAGACTTCTAAAAAATCATGGGCGTTCTTGGTTTAGTTTTCTTTCCACTCGTATGAAGAAGGTGATGATGGTTATTGAAGAGCACTAAATTTCACATTTTTTCTACTGCTGATTTTGAGATGTTTGAAGGTTAGATATTTTGTAACCTGGAACTCATTCCTGTGTTTCTCACTTTTTGAATTAAAGGAAAATCTTCTTATCTTTTATCTTTAAGTAGCTATCAGTTCTCTGTACCATAACTATCAAATGTACTGCTTCACAGTTCAGTCCTGATGCTATACATTGTTAATTCCTCTTCCTGTGTCCTTTACTTGCTTTTCTTCTCTCTTACTCATCTCTGATTACACAGAATTCATTATCTTCTGTATTTATTTTGAATTGCATACACCAAGGGAGGTTCACTACCTTTGTTCTATAGTTCACAAGTATATTAGTAAATACGTTTGATTAAAATAATCATGAGAGGGTAATACTAATTAATTCGTTTCACAGATGAGGAAATAGAGACTTATGAAAGTTACAGAAAGACAATAACTAGATTCAGAATCTAAAACTAGTCTATGGCCATACCATCCTGATCGCGCCCGATCTCGTCAGAATCTAAAACTAAGTCTATCTGATTATGAATTATCTATCCAATTGCCTCCTAGATATTTACTCACTTGAATGGCTCATAAAATTTTGAAATTTAATTACTCCAACACTGACCTGGAAACTCACTAATTTTCTCCATTAAAAAGTGCTCTTCCTTTTGCATCTTCCTTTAAGGTAAATGGCATCATCACAAACATGAATTTCAAAGGGAGAAACCTGTGGCTTCTCCTTGATTCATCCTACATCCCCCTCTGACAAAATTAACTCAATATTTGAGTTGAATCTTTAATTTTGAGGTGCGTATAAGCCATTCTAGTAGACGAATGCATCCCATTCTCACATTTCTCATGGCCACTTAATTTGTCTGGGCCCTTATCTATTATCCATCTCTAGAAGAGCATTTCAAAGTCATCTTTTAAAATTTATTTATTTATTTATTTATTTATTTAGGGGTGAATAGAGGGAGAAAAACATCAATGTGTGGTTGCCTCTAGCATGCCCCTTACTAGGGACCTGGCCCCCAACTCAGGTATGTGCCCTGACTGGGAATGGAACTGGTGACCATTTGGTTTGCAGGCCTGCACTCAATCCACTGAGCCACACCAGCCAGGGCTCAAAGTTACCTTTTTAAAGGAGTTGCAACCCTTCTCCAGTCAATCCATTTACTCTGTAAAAGCCAGAGTGATCATTTTGCAATTTACAGAATTGTCATTTTGTGCTTTGAAACTCTTCAATAATTTTATTGTCCTCAAGATTATATGTAAGGATTGTTTTTAGGATCAATACAGAGAATGAAAGACTTTAGTGAAAAGGACAACTTCTGTGAGACTCAGAGCCTTGCCTTTAATTTGCACTTATTTATACTTCATTTATGTTTGTTTTTACTTTATTTGCGCTCCCCCGATTCTTTGAGCATGTAATTGCAGTAGTAATATTCTCTTTTTCTGTTTTGTCCTACTAAGTGTCCTGTTATTTTACAAAAATAAATCTTGGTGTGGGTAGAGTATACATTGGGTGGAGTTGGGTAGGACCATCTGCTTTTTTCTCAAGAAACTGTCTCAGGATAAAACATTTATTTCCTAAAGTCTCCACTGGAAAGAAGCCATACATTTAATCAAGATAAATGCATTCAATTACTTGGGAGTAAAAAGTAAATCCCCACAAGGCACTTATATTTTGTAGGCGTTTAGCGATTTGCAATACCAGGAACCCAAGCACCTGTGGGTTGGACCCGCACACTGTGCAGCAGGAAGCAGTGGTCAACCACTGCTGTGTTTTATTTCCTCAGTCTCTTTCCCACCTTGAAAACCCTCTGATGAAACTATTCACTTGTTCATAGGGTCATGGAGTCAGAGATAAAAAGACTTCAGGCACCAACAGTAAGATATAAAGAGTAAAATTGGCATAATAAGATAAGATGCTCTGTGTGTGTGTGTGTGTGACGTTCTCTTTGATGTCTGTAATGATCTTCAGGCAGCTCAGAAGATACACATGCAAGTACTGCTTTACCATGCTACTACTGTAATAATTCTATATTCACTTGTGTATTTATGTATCCATACCTATATTATGAACTCACTGAAGGCAGAAACTTAGTCCTATCCTATTGTTACAGTCTATCTTATGTAAATATCTGACATACCACACATATTCCAACTTCATGCCAATCCTAACTTTTTATTTATTCCTTCTCTATGCAGCTTAGATTTCATGGTATATTACTCTGTCATCATCTAATTTATCCTAAACTAAGCTTGTTCTAAACTCAATTGTCTATTCTACATACTTAATTTTAAAAATATTCCAGGAATCTTAATAAAGTTATCTTTGTATTTGGGGGGAATTGGAGAAAATGACCTTACGTGGCTGGCTGATACAGCTAATAATGACACCTTATTTGCTTAGTTTCAACTTCTTAAATTAATCAAATTCGATTTTTTCTTTTCCACTACTGCCGTCTTTCTATTTTATTTTTTTTCTGCTTGGCAATTGTTATTTAAGCTTCAATTAACGATCCTGCCACAGATATTTTTTATATAATTATTACTTTATCCTCACCTGAGGGCATTTTTTTCATTGCTCTGAGAGAGAGTGAAAGAGAGAGGGGTGGCTTTCTCATATGTGCCCAGACTGGTCCTCATCAAGGGCTTGGGTTTGGTGAATATTAGATAACTGGCAAGGCAGGCAAGGTAGAAAGTCAAGGGCAGATCTCAGACCCAGATCCTGGAGGATGCCCAGTAAAGGACATATAGAGGCCCTACAAGGAGAAACACATTGAGGCTAAGACAAGACAGGATGGACTCAGATCAACTTTCTTTGTGAAATAGAGCCTGTAGACATGGGAACAAGATTTTAGTGTCTAAAGGGGTTGGAATGAGGAGAGATAAATGGGGCAGAAGAAAACAAATAGAATTGAGACTTCTGGCCAAGATGGAGGTGTAGGTAGACACACAGTGCCTCCTCCCATGACCAAAATATGGACAACAATTTAGAAACAAAAACAACCAGTACTGACAGGAAATTGAACTGCATGAAACTCCAACAACCAAGGAGTTAAAGTAGACACATTCACCCAAACCAGTAGGAGGGGCAGAGTCTGGTGGCAGGGCTGAGAGGGGTGGTGGCTGGCAGACCCTAGGCTCACAAGGTGGCAGTGGGCAGACCCAGAGAGGTGGCAGATAGTGAAGGGGTGCAGCACAAAAGATGGCTAGTGGACCAGGTGGTCCCACATTTGTGCAAAGATAAACCAGATGAAACTGGGGAGCAAGGCAGATTGTGCAACCCGGGATCCCAGTGCAGAGAAATAAAGCCTCAAAACACTGATTGAAAACACCTGTGGGGGTTGAGGTGCTGAGAGAAACTCCCAGTCTCACAGAATAGATCATTGGAGAGACTCAAAGGGTCCTAGAATGTATACAAACCCACCTATATGGGAATCAGCACCACAAGGTCCCAGTTTGCTTGGAGGAAGTGGGGGAAGTGACTGAAATCCATTAGAGAGCAAAGCAAGTGCCATTGTACCTTCCTGGACGCCTGCCCCTCAAACAGTGTCACACCCATCCACTGGGTTGCCCTGCCCTGGTGAACACCTAAGGCTCTGCCCCTCACTACCTAACAGGCAAGTCAAGACACACACAAAAATGACCCAAACAAAAGAATAGATCAAAGCTCCAGAACAGATACAGTTAAGCAACAAAGAGGTAGTCAACCTATCAGATGCACAGTTCAAAGCAGTGGTGATCAGGATGCTCACAGAATTGTTGAATTTGGTCGCAAATTAGATGAAAAAAAAAATGAAGGCCATGCTAAGTGAAATAAGGGAAAATGCAATAGTGATAGGCAGGGTACTGGGGCTCAGGTCAATGAAGTGGACCAGAAGAAAGAAAGAAACAACCAAACAGAAAAGAAAAAACAAGAATTCAAAAAAATGAAGAGAGGCCATCTGAACCTCCAGGACATATTTAAACATTCCAATATCTGAATTATAGGGCTACCAGATAGAGAAGATGAAGAACAACAAGTGCAAAAGTTATTTGAACGAATAATAAAGAAGAACTTCCCCAATTTGGCAAAGGATATTAACTTCCAGGAAGCCCAGGAAGCTCAGAGAGTCCCAGAGACGTTGAACTGACTCAGGGAGGAATACACCAAGGCACATAATAATTACATTACCCAAAATTAAAGATAAGGAGAGAATCTTAAAAGAAGCAAGACAAAAGGAGAGAGTTATGTACAAAGGAGTGTCCATAAGACTGTTGGCTGATTTATCACAAGAGACTTTACAGGCAAGAAGGGGCTGGAAAGATGTATTCCAAGTCATGAAAGGCAAGAACCTCCATCCAAGATTGCTCTATCTAGCAAAGCTTTCATTTAGAATGGAAGGGCAGATAAAGTGCATCTCAGATAAGGTTAAGCTAAAGGAGTTCATCATCACCAAGCCCTTCTTATTTGAAATGTTAAAGAGATTTATCTAGGAAAAAGAAGATAAAAAAGGTGTACAGTAAAATGACTGCAAACTCACAATTATTAACAACCACACCTAAAACAAAAACAAAAATAAACTAAGCAAACAATAAAACAGGAACAGAACCACAGAAATGGAGATCACATGGAGGGTTATCAACTGGGGAGTGGGAAGAGCAGAGAGAAGGAAAAGGTACAGAGAATGAGTAGCATAGACAGTAGGTAGAAAATAGGGGGAGGTAAGAATAGTATAGGGGATGTAGAAGCGGAAGAGCTTATAAGTATGACACATGAACATGAACTAAAGGTGGGGAATGTGGTGGGAGGAGGTGTGCAGGGTGGAGGGGAGTGAAGGGGGAAAATGGGACAACTGTAATAGCAAAATAAATAAAAATATATATATTTAATATGTTTTATTGATTATGCCTTTACAGTTGTCCCATTTCCCCCTTCACTCCCCTCCACCCTGCACACCCCTCCCCCACCACTCCTCCATCTTGGTGGAAGTCCCACATGCAATTTCTTTTTAAGATACGAAAGCTATTTCTCAGACGTTAATAGCCATTTACTATCTGAGTATCCATAACACAGATGACTTTTCCCTTTTGGGAATCCCTGGACTTGAGCAGTACCACGTTTGGACAGGCAGCATCCCCTTCTGCTTCATCTACCTTGTGGCCATTGTGGGCAGTGTTATCCTTCTCTACCTCATTGCCATGGGAGTGTAGTCTTCATGCACTCCCATGTGTGTTCTTTTTCCTTTCCATGCTGGTCATTACTGACCTCATATTGTCTACAGCATGTATCCCTAAAACACTACCATCTTCTGGCTTGCTCTCCAGAAAATCAGTTTTCCTGGCTGTCTCATCCATCTATTCTTTCTGCACGACAGGTTTGGCTTTGACTCAGCTATGATGCCAGCCATAGCCTTTGCCGTGTGGCCGTTTGCTTACCCTTGAGCTACACCCCTCAACAATACTGTCAAAATTGTTATGGGAATTTCCCTCAGAAGTTTCTGTGCTGTTCTTTTTTGTTTTCTTTATAGATGGTCTGCCCTTCTGCAGGACACATATTGTCCCTCATACATGCTGTGAACCCAGAGCTGTTGCCCTGCTTGCCTGTGCTATGTTTCCATCAGTAGGTGACATGGGTTTGGTGTTCCCATCATGACAGTAATTTTGTGTTCCCATTATGATAGTAATTTTAGATGTGATCCTCATCCTCTGTGCTGCCTTTGGACTCCCTTCTCGAGTTTCCCAAAAGAAGGCCTTTAGCCCTGTGGTCTGTGTCATCCACATGCTCTATATACCAGCATTTTTCTCCCTGCTTGCATGTTGCTTTGGACATAATGTCTTTCATACTTTTCACAGTAGGTTTGCCAACCTCTATGTAATCATTTCACCTGCATGCAACCCTATTATCTATGGAAGAAAGACCAAGCAGATCTAACACAATGTCCTTCTTCTGCTCTTTCCTAAGGGTTCTCAGTGATCCACGCCTGAAAAATGAGAGGCAGGGGCAAGTTCCTAGCATACATTAAGGTAAAGACCAACCCTGTAGCCAATGGCATCAGAGAAAAGAAAGATGAAAAAATTTCTTATTACTTCATACCATGGTTTTCCTTCTTTTAAAATTTTAGGCAAGCCCTGGCTGGGGTAGCTCAGTGGATTGAGCACGGGCCTGTGAACCAGAGAATCGCAGTTCAGTTCCCAGTCAGGGCACATGCTTGGGTTGCAGGCCAGTTCCTGGCAGGGGACACATGATGCATAGTGTGTCAACCATACATTGATATTTCTCTCCCTCTCTCCTTTCCTTCCCCTCTAAAGATAAATAAATAAAATCTTAAAAAAAATTAGGCAAAAGTGTACTCAGTCATTACAGCTGTTAATAAATAAATTAAGTAAATAAGCAGTAATTCTGGGCCTAGAAAATAATAATTTAAAAAAATCTGGAAACTAAAATTTTGCAGTTTCTTATAACTAAGATGATTACAAAATGTTTAATAAAAAGAATAAAATGATCAACATCTCCTTTTTATAATAAAGGTGTTTCTAAGGAATAAGAATTATTTTTTTTCAGATTTATATGTTCTAGTAGTTTATATATTATGGCAGAGCAAGTAATTTCTGCTGTGATGACTCTGTGAGGTTTTGGATTTTTAGTTTAATTGCTCCAACCCACTTCTAGACAACATTAAGTATTGGTCCTGGCATGTATTAAGTGCATAAGCAATGCTTATTAAGTGAATGAATGACAAACAACCATGGAATTATTAAATTAAGAGTGCAGGTGTGTATTTTTTAAATATATTTTATTTATTATACCATTACAGTTGTTCTATTCCCCCTTCATTCCCCTCCACCCGCACACTCCCTCCCCCACCATTCTCCCCCCCTTAGTTTATAACCACGTGTCTCAAGTTCTTTAGATTCTATATTTCCCCCACTATTCTTGCCCTCCCCCTATCTATTTTCTACCTACTGTCTATGCTATTTTCTGTACCTTCTCCCCACTTCTCCTCCTCCCACTCCCCTGTTTCTAACCCTCCATGTGTTCTTCATTTCTATGGTTCCACTCCTGATCTAGCTGTCCTCTTGGTTTGCTTTTGTTTTAGGTGTGGTTAATAACTGTGAGTTTGCTGTCCTTTCACTGTTCATATTTTTCATCTTCCTTTTCTTATATAAGTCCCTTTAGCATTTCATAGAATAAGGGCTTGGTGATGATGAACTCCTTCAACTTGACCTTATCTGAGAAGCACTTTATCTGTCCTTCCATTCTAAATGAAAGTTTTGCTGGATAAAGCAATCTTGGCTGTAGGTCTTTGGATTTCATGACTTGGAATACTTCTTTCCAGCCCCTTCTTGCCTGTAAGGTCTCTTTTGAGAAATCCACAGACAGTCTGATGGGTACTCCTTTGTAGGTGACTGTCCCCTTATCTCTTGCTGCTTCTAGGATTCTCTCCTTCATTTTAGTCTTGGCTAATGTAATTATGATGTGCCTTGGTGTGTTCCTCCTTGGGTCCAACTTCTTTGGGACTCTCTGAGCTTCCTGGATTTCCTGGAAGTCTATTTCCTTTGCCAGACTGGGGAAGTTCTCCTTTATTATTTGTTCAAATAAGTTTTCCACTCGTGGCTGTTTCTTTCCCCCTTCTGGTACCCCTATAATATGGATGTTGGAACGTTTAAAGATGTTTTGGAGGTTCCTAAGCCTCTCCTCATTTTTTTGAATTCTCATTTCTTCATTCCTTTCTGGTTGGATGTTTCGTTCTTCCTTATGGTCCATTCCATTGATTTGAGTCCCAGTTTCCTTTCCATCCCTATTGGATTCCTGGACATCTCCCTTCATTTCAATTAGTTTAGCCTTCATACGTTCCTCTAATTTGTGACTCTAATCCACCAGTTCTGTTAGCATCCTGATAAACAGTGTCTTGAACTGTGCTTCTGAGAGGCTGGCAATTTCTCGGTTGCTGAGAGTTATTGGCTCTGGGACTTTGAGTTCTTCTTGCGCCATCTTTTGGGCTGTTTGTGCCTGTTCCATAGCAGGATCGGAGCCCTAAGGTGTTCACCAGAGCAGGGCAACTCAGTGGCTGGGTTGTAATGCTGCATGTGGGTCAAAGAGGGACTATGGGGTCCCTTCTGCCGTCTGCCGCGGCGGCCCTCACCGGTGCCGCAGCTGCTGCCGTCACCGGGCCCACTTGTTTCATCCCACTGCAGGCAAGTGTGCCACTGCCGTCAGCCCTCGCCCCCTGGGGCCTGCGTGGTCCATCTCACTGTGCGCGAATGTGCGCCCACCGTGGTCAGTCTGCCCCGCACCCCAACTGGTTCCCGTCTGCCTGCGCGCCTGGGTCGGGGGACCTGTCCTGCCCCACCCTGCTCGCTGCTGGCTCCGCCCCTGTTACTGTCCCTGTTGAACGGTTAGTTGTTGTCGGACTTCCGTATAATTCAATTTTCTGTCCTTTGGTTGTGTCTTTGTTTCTCCAAACCTTTGTTGTATTCAAACTTGGTTGTGGGAGAAGGCACAGTGTTTCCACCTATGCCTCCATCTTGGCGGAAGTTCCCAGGTGTGTATTTTGGACAGAAAAAGAAGACAATGATGAAACCCCGAACTCATGTGTCAATCAATGTTGAGAAAACCAAATGGGATGTGGGTGGATAGAGTCCCTTAAGAAGAAATAGACAGAGAAACTTAAATCCCTATGATCAATAAAATGAAAGGCATATACAGACTAAGATATAGGTTTAAAACTTGACCAATTGGAAGCATTGGTGGCCCCAAATCTCTTCATTCCTGTATCTCAACAGAGATGTAGTTTCATGCCAAAAATGTATCCCTATATATTTGTTACCTTTTCAAATTCAGTATGTCCAACTGGTCGGTCATAGTGAGTCATTTAGTCACTAAATTAGCCAAAGAAATAAGTATTTTTGCTGATTGCCAGGTGCTGATGATAGGTGATATCTGAGTTCCCCCCATTTTTAATATATTTTCAAAGCCTGTTGCTTCTTTCTAAACACCCTCTTGGATTCAGCAGTCCAGAGTGAGCTCACCCCTCCCTTAACTCAATGGTTCACACAATCATCACATTTTAAATGTAACCACACAGCAGACTCCTGTGTGGTCTACTTCTAGACTGCTTTCTCACTTCCTACTGCCACCCCATTCACATATCATGTGATTAACATTTTCACAATAATTCTCAGTATAGGAAATTTACGTTCTTTAGATTCAGAAGCTATGGTTTGAGAATGTACTCTTTTATTGTGTGGCAGCAGCCAGATATTTTTCCTCACAATTATTTGATATGTTTTAAATACCGTAAATAAAAATGCTGTGAAGCAAAAGTAAAAGAGAAAGTAAAGGCAAGTAGAAGCACACATAAAAATATTACAAAAATAAGAAAAAGGCTAATATACTTTCCACTTAACCATGAATTCATATTCTTTTATTACACATAAGTCAAGAATACAGCTTTACCCTATATGAGAGGTAAGCATGTTTTGTTTATACAACTCACAATGTCTACAAATTAGAAGCCAGTCAATTCTTCAGAGAAGCAATGTTACTCCTAATATGAAAAACAGAGATATGTTCTGAGAACTTTTAGAGAAAGGGCTCCAAGTAATGTAATTAATCACATTCTTATAAAATATATAGTTCCATGGGAATCTTCAGTCCATTATTCCAGTATAGAACAGTAGAACACCCTAAATTTTCTTTCAATAAAAGCTCAGCATTCTGTGGGGAGTCAATATAGTGCTAATCTCCTTAAGTCTGGTGTAGTCAATATTCTAGAGCATTTAGAGTAATGAATGGACTTGAGGAAATCAGATCTGGGTATATATACACAATGGAATATTATTCATCCATGAGAAAAAATGAAATACTGCCATTCGTGATAGCATGGATGAAGGGCTTCAGGATAAGTGAAATAAGCCAGACAGAGAAGCACAAATACTGTGTGGTATCACTTATAGGTGGAATCTGGGGAAAAACAAGAATAACACAGAAGTAGAGAATAGAATGGTTGTTTTCAGGGGCTGGGTTGGGGGTGGGGTCATGAGGACATCTTAGTTCAAGGGTACCAACCTTTAGTTATACAATGATTATGTCTGGAGATCTAGTATACAGCATGATGGCTACAGTTAATAACACTGTGTTGTATACTTGAAAGTGGTTGAGAGAATAGTTCTTAAGTGTTCTTACCACCAAAAAGTAACTATGTGAGATAATAATTACCTTGATTGTCATATGTGTATCTACAGCAAATCATCATGTTGTACACATTAAATATATAGATTTTATATTTTCTCTTATGCCTCAATAAAGCTGAAGAAAAGAAAAGAAAAAAGAGGAATTAGCACATGCAAATAAACAGAGCTTAGAAAACGCTCACTGCAAACTAACAGAGAGGCATGGACTTTAGGTGGAGGAAATGGCAAAAGGTGAAATTACAGAAGATAAAAAAATCCAAATCATTTTAAGAAGTTTAATATTCTAAGAACAAGGGGGAGCCATAGGAGTTTTAAAAAAGGGGGCAACAAAGTCTAAATTTTATTTACAACAATATTCATAAATTTATTATTTTTGTTATGGAGTTTGCAATAGTTTTGAACGGTGGTTGTTGGGGGGGAGTGTCACTGGATTCAGCAGCCACTCTATATCACCCATTTATGGGCACTTTAACCCGCAGTAGGCGATCAACCTCCTTAACCAAAAACAATATGACCCCATTAGCTGTCTGAAGGAAAGGCAAAGTCAACTCCAATTAGAAACAAATTGTGGGCAAAGCCAAAGGGGAGAAAGATTGAGGGTGGGAGGTGAGAGATGAGGAGGGGAAAGTGGTGGTGGGAAAATGGAGAGAACTGCACATGAACAATAAAAAAAGAAACAAACCAAATAATACATTTCCATGGGCAAAGAAGTCCATCCCTTGTGAAATAACTCTGATTCCACACTGTGCAAAATATTAATAGTTAAATGGGAATTCAAGTAATTGATAGTGGCCAAAATAAAAATGCACAAAATATTAAAATAGGCATAAAGTAATCTTCACTTAGTCATTTCAAAAGGGTTACATGATTTCCATTTGAAGAAATTGTTATATACATGGTAGTGGTTGAATTGTGGACTTTTATGTTTTAAATAGTTGAATGACTTTATGACACTGCTGGATAGCAGGGACAGCTATCTGTTAAGGTATCACTTTAGGATCATGCTAATAGAAAGATAACATTTGTGTATAAAATGATAATTAGTTTGCTACTATTATTTAAGTTGGGGAGGTAGCACAGGGTGGGGAAGTGTAGTTCAGATTTGTAGGATGTGAATAGTAACTATAAAGGGTAGGGCACCAGAGTATGTCACTGTTTTAGTCTAGCAAAAATCATTAGCTGCTTCACCAGAGGACTGCTCTTATTAGCCCAGGTTAAGGCAACATTAAACTCTAAGTTCTATAATTCTATGAATGGCCCATGTGTTTATGTAAAAGTCATGCAAGTTACCCATAGTGGGTTATTTTCCACACAATTAATTTTCACAGAAAGATGGATGTCTTCCTAAAAGGACCGAGTATATCAAAGGTAAGATTAGGAAATTTTCATAACTCAAACATATCTAGCCTTTCTTTAAAAATACTGGTCAAGGCTGAGTGACTAGATGGGAGAGGGGAGGGAATTTCAGGGGAAAGGTGGAAGGTTTTGCAGAAACAAGTGTAAAGGACACATGGACAAAAACAAGGGGAGCTGGAAACTGAGATGTGGGTAAAAGGCAGAAAACTGTACTTGAACAACAATTAAAATAATATAAAATAAAATAAATACTGGTAAAAAAACCCCTCAACTTGTAATACCTCAAACAACCACTGGTGTGCATTTGGCTATCATTTTCAATAGTCTTGCAATGTGAGATGTAAAAACATAGCCCTTGAAAATGGAATTATTTGTTCTCTGGGTCCAGCTAGAAGGAAATATACCTGCAGATTACATAAAGGAAAACAAATTGGCCATTCTGGAGTTCACTATTTAGGGTCATTGTTGAACATCTTTGCAGACATGTAGACAGTGAGACGATTTGCCAAACTCAAGGTATTGACCTACTTGTCAGAATAGTGGTAAAAGAGCCTCTTAGGCTCAGCGTCCAGAACACCTGATGGTACGTAACCACAGGCAGATCTAGCAGCCTTCCCACAGAAATAAATTTTATTAATTTATGTATATTTTTAACCAAGAAGAATTATAATAAAGTTTCAATTTGTGTACAGTCCCAAATACTAAAAATGTGACAACCACACACAGATCTGGATGAAGATAAATACAAGCAGGGGGCAGGGCCAGTGCCAAGATGAGAACCAAGATGAGATGAGAACCAAATGAGATTGTAGCTAGGAAACAACATCACCAGAAGTAGGATTACTCTAGAAAAAGCATTCTGTCTGCAGTGTGGAAAATGCACTGAGGGAGACAAAAGTGGAAATAAGAGGACACTTTTAAGGCAATTACAGTAACTTAGGTAAGAGACGATGGTAGCTGGGCAATAAAGACAGAGAGGAGAATGGATTCATTAGACATTTCAGGGAAAGCAGCAGCACAATTTCACAAAAACAACAAAAAAACATTCATATACACAGTGAGGTGACAGTTGCTGAGCCTAGGAACACTGAGAGAGCTTCTTTGATGGGGTAGTGAACGTTGTGTAGGACATAATACTCTTGAAGTTAAAGTGAATATTTAGGCCTCCCTCCACTCTCCGACAAGAACATTCTCATGACGACCTTCAAAGGAACTAGTGTGCAGGATCTGTTCTACTCCTGCCTACACAGAGACAGGCCCAACCCACTTTCTTGCTTTCCAGTTTTTATACTCATATCCACATATACCTCATAAAAATTTCATTGTAGAGTTTATGAATGCAGATCCTGGGGCCCCACTCTGAAAACCAGTATTAGAATTTCTTGAAGTGAACCATTTAATAATTTTAATGGTCGCACTAGGAGTCCACCACTGACTTAACCACTTTTATACCCACTATCTTACTTAATTTGTCAATCCTTATAAAGCCTTGAGAGGTGGGAACTATATGATCACCTTTTATAGAAATCGTATCCAAAGTCTTTTATCTGGTAAGTGGGAGCATCAGCTGGAAACCTAAATGAGGTGATGGGCACACATACACAGGACCACACACCCACAGGCACATCAGCTCACATGCAAAAGCAAATCCAAAAGTGCATCCTGAGGCATTGGTAACTCGTGGGCATGGGCAGGGTCAGTATAAATTTCTTTATACTCTTCCCTTGAGGAAAAGAAGAGAGGGTATCAGGGTCCCTCAGGCCCTCACTGCCTACCTCCTCCCCACATTGGGCAATGACCAGAAAAAAATAAATGAGGAGGGAATCGACCTGCTCATCAGTCCCTTTCTGTCTTCTCCACTTATTTCTTTGTTTGGTGTGTCTGCCCCTCTTGCAGATTCTCTGTGTGCTCATTAGCACAATCTTTCTCTATTTGGCTCTATCCCAAGTTTAGGTATGTCCTGCTTGTTTGAAGGGTTGTGGCTCTGGGACTGAGATTTGGACAACAAGGAGAATGGAATGACAAGCTCCGGGCTCCATTTCCTAGGAGACTTGAACTAAGCACTATAACATTTTTTTCCTGAGCAACTCCTAACTATAAATCAAGGTCATAGTCTCTAATATTTGCACATCTGCTCTATCAAATGGACTTCTAAAGATTAGAATGAATGGACAATCATAAAATTGCGTTAAATTTTAAGCCATTATAAGTGTTCAGGCAATTTCTGTACCAGTACCTATACTGATAAGTACCTGTACTGACAAGTACCTGTAGCTCTCACCTAAAAAATGGAATTAAATGTGTGGCTTTGTGTGTGCCCAGGGGTGCTCTTATTAGTTTTTATACACATCTGTTTCTCTTGGTTCTCTTCTTTACTCTGTGGTCTGAGTACTAGTAATAATACTGAGGATATAAGATTTAAGCTCATAAAAAGAAGTAAAACTTTTTACATGCTTATTTGGGGTCAGGTAGTACTCTAAAGAGTGGTTTGGGGAGTGCCTTATTTTATCTTAATAATAACTACAAAAATAGAGATATTAGGCCCTTTTCAAAACTGAGGAGCTGAAGGACCATATAGTTCATGTAAGTTTGCCCAAGTTCACACAACTAGTAAACTATGAAACTGGGATTAAAGTGCCTACTTTTTTTGCTCCAGCTAAGATATTTTCTGCCAATATTTTATTAAGACACTGTGGGCACCTATGTGTGTGTGGGTCTAACTAATATAATACTAAACCAAAATAATGAAAATAATACTAATCGTATCATCTAATTACTAATACTTCATTTTGAATTTCTCCAATTACATTATTTATTTTTATACTTGGGTGTGTTTACTCAGAATCCACTCAAGAATTGCATTTGGCTGTTCTTTCTTTTATAATTATTTTGATGTATGTAAGGCATTTTCCTTGTTTAAGCCCCCCTCCCTTTTTTGTGTCATTGTTTTATTTATTTATTTTTAGAGGGGAAGGAGAGAGGGAGAGAAACATCAATGTATGGTTGCCTTTTGTGAGTCCCCTGCTGGGAGTTAGCCTGTAAGGAACCGGCCTGCAACCCAGGCATGTGCCCTGACTGGGAATCGAACCTCGATCGTCTGGTTCGCAGGCCCGCGCTCAATCCACTGAGCTACGCCAGCCAGGGCTGTGTCATTGTTTTTTTCAGAGACCAAAGACTGTCTTGTAGACTGCCCCATACTGTAAATCTCTTGTAGAATGACAAGCCTCAGAGTTAACTTTCTTTGTGTGTGCCCATGTATGTTTTGTAGATGCTTTTGAATGACTGTATAACCATCTGTTATATCTGAATGAATGAAAATATGAAAGATAAAAAAGACCTCTCCTCACATGTTTATACATACAATGGATGACCTGGGACAAGCTAGAAGAGCTGTGACTCAAAGTCTATGGTTTCAGGGGCTGATTCCATGAATAGCACAGAAGAGAGGTTTCAGTGTAATGGCGGAACAGCCCAGTCAGATCTCTCTGTTGGTAGGAGATGAGCTCTAGGCCCCCAGTGAACAAGGGAGACAAGATGAAGCTTCCTAAATTGGAGAACACTCAGCAGATGGGGGCTGGACTACCTGGCCCCTCCTGAACCCTGGGCTGTGCTCCTAGAACCTAGACCATATGAATTGTGAAGACACAATAATTTCTATAAGTAGAAAAACTATAAGAAATGTGTTACTCTTTATCAATAAGTGAAGATCAGAAAGAAAAGAACATCTTGTTCCTCATTTGAAAAAAGCAGAAGAATGGAGAAAACATGTATTGGTCAGGGAGATAGAAGGTGAGATGGGGCTAAGAGTAAGACAAAAAGTTTGGGTAGCAATAAGGTTGAAAGTGAGTTTTATCCCTGTTAGGTTTGGAATCTGTGGTGTATGGCCATTACAAGCTTCCTCTTAGTTCTGATCTTGGGAGTCCCTGGCCTTGCTGTGGGTTTGGTTATCTGTAGATTATATGTAGCATTCCATGTGAACACATTGCTGGAGAAGGAAGAAGGTATTGCATAACCTAGTCTTTAAAAGAGAAATTCTCTGAGTAAAGGTTTTGGGACATCACAAACCAAATGGAAGTGCAAACATTCAAAATCCAATCATAGAATATTTTGTTTACATTCTCATTGGTATGTGTGCAGTGCATGTGTGTGTCTGGTGTGTGTGTGTGCCGGGGGGGGAGGTGGGGAGTTTATGTTTGTGTAAGATAATGTGAGGGTAAACATATGATGGTAAAATGTACTCAATTATGTAGATATCCAACAAAATGTGTTTGAGGTTGTAAGTATTAAATATGTGTGTGTACACTGGGGGTCTATTGTCTGTCTAATAAAATGTGTTGACAGGGAAACGACTTTTCTTTTGGACAGAAATCTTTTTAAAAAATTTATTTAATTATTGTTCAAGTACAGTTTTCTGTCTTATATTCCCAGCCCTTCCCACCCCCCAGGTGCTCCTCACCTCCCTCCCAGTCCCCTCCCCACCTTAGTTATTGTCCATGTGTCCCTTATACTTGTTCCTGCAAATCCTTCCCCTTTTTTCCTGTGATTCTCTCCCCTCTTGTCCCTGTCAGCCTGTTCCGTATTTCAGTGTCTTTGGTCATATTTTGTTTGCTTGTTTATTTTGTTGTTTAGTTTCCTGTTAAAGGTGAGATCATATGATATTTGTCTTTCACCGCGTGGCTTATGTCATTCAGCATAATGCTTTCCAGTTCCATCCATGATGTTGCAAAGGGTAGGAGCCCCTTCTTTTTTTCTGCTGCATAAAATTCCATTGTGTAAATGTACCATAGTTTTTTGATCCATTCATTTACTGCTGGGCATCTAGGTTGCTTCCAACTCTTGGCTATGGTAAATTGTGCTGCTATG
This sequence comes from Sturnira hondurensis, assembly GCF_014824575.4. Classification (NCBI taxonomy): domain Eukaryota; kingdom Metazoa; phylum Chordata; class Mammalia; order Chiroptera; family Phyllostomidae; genus Sturnira; species Sturnira hondurensis. The sequence goes on from NW_028096048.1 coordinate 133,609, forward strand.
TACATTGGTGTGAATAGGTTCTTTTGGATTGGTGTTTCAGGGTTATTAGGATATACTCCTAACAGTGGAATTGCTGGGTCAAAAGGCATGTTCATTTTTAGTTTTCTTAGAAAATTCCATACTGTTTTCCATAGTGGTTGTACCAGTCTACAGTCCCACCAACAGTGAACTAGGGTGGGATTGCAACATTTGTTGTTTGTTGCTTTGTTTATGATGGCCAGTCTGACTGGTGCAAAGTGGTATCTCATTGTGGTTTTAATTTGCATCTCTCTGATAGCTAGCAATATCGAGCATCTTTTCATGTGTCTCTGGGTCCTCTGTATGTCCTCCTTGGAGAAGTGTCTGTTCAAGTCCTTTGCCCATTTTTTGATTGGGTTGCTTGTCTTCTTAGAGTGGAGTTGTGTAAGTTCTTTGTGTATTTTGGAGATTAAACCTTTGTCTGAGGTATCATTGGCAAATATGTTTCCCCATACAGTTGGTTTTCTTTTTATCTTAATACTGTTTTCTTTAGCCTTGCAGAAGCTTTTCATTTTGATGAGATCCCATTTGTTTATTCTTTTATTTATGTCCCTTGCTCTAGGGGACATATCAGTAAAAATATTGCTGCATGAAATATCTGAGATTTTCCTGCCAATGTTCTCCTCTAGGACTTTAATGATGTCACGGCTTATATTTAAGTCTTTTATCCACCTTGAATTTATTTTGGTGTATGGTGTAAGTTGGTGCTCAAGTTTCATTTTTTTTGCACGTAGCTGTCCAGTTCTCCCAACACCATTTGTTGAAGAGGCTATCTTTACTCCATTATATGTTACTGCCCCCTTTGTCAAATATCAATTGACTGTGGAGAATTGGGTTTATTTCTGGGCTCTCTGTTCTGTTCCATTGGTCTATGTGCCTCTTTTTATGTCAGTACCTGGCTCTTTTGATTACGGTGGCCTTGTAATACAGTTTGATATCAGGTATTGTGATCTCTCCTACTTTGTTCTTCATTCTCAACATTGCGGCTGCTATTCGGGGTCATTTATGGTTCCATATAAATTTTTGAAGTGTTTGTTCTATATCTATGAAATATGCCATTGGTACTTTAATAGGTATTACATTGAATCTGTAAATTGCTTTGGGTAGTATGGACATTTTGATGATGTTAATTCTTCTTTTGGACAGAAATCTTAACTAATAGTGTCATTTAGTCCAAAATATTAGGCTATTGTTCAGCTACATAGTACATATGGTTCTGGAAAACATTTTTTTCTTTTTTGCAGAAGCAGAACTCATGAACCTCCACTATAGGAAGCTGTTCTAATTAGAATTAATTATTCAACATAGTGTAGAAACTCAGCTCATGTAAGCTGACTTAAGTTTTTGAATGACAATAAAGAGTTGTTGACTTCAGAGCTCTAAGAACCAGTCACCAGGTAGGTATAAGTAATTGCCCTGAGGCAGAGATTTATATTCCAGAATGACAGAACAAGCAGATCTTACCAAAAATGTCCACAACCTCATGTAAACTATCATCCACCAACCCATGGAAAAGTATATTTCGTAGTTTGTTAACTTGTATCGAGAGTATACTGAACAATGAAAGGAGTGGTTGTAGTTACTCTGGAAGGCTGCCTGGGAAAATTTGTTTAAATCAGCACACAAAAAAAAAAATAAAAAGAAGAAGGTGTTCTCTATATGTAGAATGACTGTATATTCTAACTTCATCTGAGATAATCCTGATTTATAAATGTTACTTCCCATTGTTATAATACCAACTTTCATTCACTTAACAAATTCCTGTTTTGGGTGATAAATTATATGATCACCTTATCCTTAGGAATCAATAATGATAAGNGAGTGGTTGTAGTTACTCTGGAAGGCTGCCTGGGAAAATTTGTTTAAATCAGCACACACAAAAAAAAAATAAAAAGAAGAAGGTGTTCTCTATATGTAGAATGACTGTATATTCTAACTTCATCTGAGATAATCCTGATTTATAAATGTTACTTCCCATTGTTATAATACCAACTTTCATTCACTTAACAAATTCCTGTTTTGGGTGATAAATTATATGATCACCTTATCCTTAGGAATCAATAATGATAAGTTGTTCAAAGTGAGAGTACTATCCTTTACCTAACTATCCTTTACCACCCTCTGTCCTCAGGACCCTGTCCATCTTGGTCTGCCATGGTCATTTTCAACCTGAGCAGTTACAACCCAGGATCCTTCATCCTGGTGGGGATTCCAGGCCTGGAGCAATACCATGTGTGGATTGGGATTCCCTTTTGTATCATCTATATTGTGGCTGTGGCGGGAAACTGCATTCTTCTCTACCTCATTGCGGTGGAGCGTAGCCTTCACGAACCCATGCTCTTCTTTCTCTCCGTGCTGGCCATGAATGACCTCATCTTGTCCACACCTGCTGTTCCCAAAACACTCAGTATCTTTTGGCTTGGGGCCCGAGAAATCACATTCCCAGGGTGCCTTACACAAATGTTCTTCCTCCACTATAGCTCTGTCCTGGATTCAGCCATCCTGGTGAGCAAGGCATTTGATCGCTACGTGGCCAGTTGTTCTCCCCTGAAATACAACACTATCTTGACCCCCAAGACCATCATCAAGCTTGCTGTGGGCATCTCTTTTTGAAGCTTCTGCATCATCTTGCCAGATGTATTCTTGCTCACACGTCTGCCTTTCTGTAGGACATGCCTCATACCCCACACATACTGTGAACATTTAGGTGTTGCTAAGCTCTCCTGTGCTGATATTTCCATCAACATCTGGTATGGCTTTTGTGTTCCCATCATAACAGTCATCTCAGATGTCATTCTCCTTGCTGTTTCTTATACCATCTCATTCTCTGTGCTGTTTTTTCACCTCCCTTCTCGAGATGTCCACCAGAAGGCACTTGGCACCTGTGGTTCCCATGTGTGTGTTATCCTCATGTTTTATACACCTGGCTTTTTCTCTGTCCTTGCCCATTGCTTTGGACATGTTTCCCATAGTTTCCACATCATGTTTGCTAACCTCTGTATAGTTATTCCACCTGCTCTCAACCCCATTGTCTATGGAGTGAAGACTAAGCAGATCTAAGCAGATCAGAGATAAGGTCATCCTTTTGCTTTTTGCCAAAGGTAGAAAATGATATTCCATTGCACAGTGGAAAAACTAGTGTATATTAATGTCGCAATAATTTTTAAAAAGCAAATGCTTGAAAGTAAAAACTGCCTTCAGGTACTTTTGAGTACCAGGAAAATATCTCTATGAAAGAGGTGATTCTATGTCTAAAAAGTTCCTTGATGATTTCTTTATTTGTGGCTATTCTACAGTTTATGACCAAGAAAAAGGAGATGAAAATAGAGAGTTGAGTTACTCTAAGTGGAAAAAAAACAATAAAATTTTGGAATTTGAGATTTACAGTTACGGAGAAAGTAGTACAGCAAGTGTTGAAACAAAGACATGAAAAAGGACAAAGTGAAAATATCTATTAGAAATGTATTTTTCTTTTGTCTATAGAACATGGTTTACTTCAAATCCAAAACACAAAAATTACTCATTTTTATGGACATACTCATAATTTTTACTGCATAAATATTCAGTATTTCTGTATTCACAAGTGTATGTTTATTTCTAAACTTTAGGCTCAAATGATTCATATATATATATATGAATCATTATATATATATATATATATATATATATATCAGTTTAATACAGAGGACCTGTACTTTAATAGATTTGTTCAGAAAATATTTTACATAAAAGCACACAAAACATTTACTAACACTCTTGTCTTTACAACCATTCTTCAGCTGAGATTTGGCTGAAATTCCGCACTTTCTACGAAACATTCCAAGACTGAATATAAGAGAATGTAGTACAGCAAGTTCTCACTTAATGTCATTGATAGGTTCTGCAACTTTAAATGATGTAAAATCAAACAGATTTTACCACAGAGTAACTGAAATAAATAAGAATTAAGTTCCTATGACATCTTCTCAATCTTATAGTGAAATGACATTAAATGAAATGATGTTATTTAAGGACCTGCTGTATTTTGCATACTTCAGCTTAGAATTGTAGCAAAAAGTTCCCCTTTCTTTGATGGTTTCTGCATGGATTACACTCATAAAACAGGAGACTTCAATTTAATTGATTTATAAATAAAAAGTTTTTTTTTGTTTTAACTTATCCCGAACTAAGAACCAAATAGTAGTGTGGAAATTGGATAACTGACACATAAGGGCTGTTTTCAACTAACAGTGGAAGAATTTAATACCTGTTGGTATAATATCATTTATTATTTTGTGTCCAATGACTACCACCTGGAGTGCTATTACCTCAGTATAATCAGTTGGCATCAAAATATGAAGTAAAAATACCTACAGTTTGTATATCAGTCCTTACCTGAATAAACAGATCTCTTAGTGTGTCACACAAAGTGGGATTTTGTTCTAAAGTTTCAGTGAATGTGGCGCATGTGTACAACGTGGTTAACCAGTTCCTGCTTTTTCATTTCCAAGGCTCTTCCTTATCTGGAATCAAGTGCACAATTCTGACAACCATATCATAATGCACTGGCTTATGGTTTGTATATAAAGTGTAACTCAAGCTTACTTTGGTCTATTATACATGCTTTATTAAAACAGTACTGGTGTGTAAAGTGTCTGCAGAGTCCCTTCCAAGGTGCTCTCACACATCCATGTCCACTCACACAACATTCACACTATGTATGGCTGCAGGTATCCACACTAGTAAGCTGTGAGGGCCAGACTCCTAAAATTAGGCAGCTGTTGGGCAATAGAATTGTTGATTTGGTTTTCGATTTTTTTGATAAGAGAAAAGCATGGAAAAATGTGTTTGGCCATCACACTGCTAATTAAGCTTGTGTATATTAATGTATGTGGCAGTAACTTTGAATATTCCTTTTATATTCTATGTACACAGAATAACATAAAGGTTTTTCAGTCAACAGAATATTCCAACTTCCGTGTCAATGCTGCTTGTACTGACTTCTGAATTCATATAGGGGCTTTCCCTGAAAACTATTCAAGTCTACGTAAGTGAAATAAGGCACCACTAATATTGATTTGATCTAGTGGAAGGGGCAGGATGAAAACGATTGCAAATGATCTTACTGTTGGGTTACTTAAATCCACTTGAAATCCCGTCTCTTAACATCCAAAGATTTCTTAGACATAAAGGTGTTTTTTGTTTCCTTTTTCCTGACAGAACCCAACAAGACAAGTTTTGGGATTCACAGTTTACTGTTTCGGTAGCCTATCAAATTGTCGTGTGCCCCGCCTCTCCTGCCCGGATTTCCTTCTTCCCCGGATACTAAAACAGAAGCACAGCACCGGAAATGGGAATCCCTTGCTGTTGCTGAGATTTGTGCACTTAAGTTGCAAATACATTTTTGATTGTCTTTGATTTTTTTTCCCTAAAAGAAAAAGTAACCTTGTAACTTCCCTGCTCTTTAAAAAAAAAAAATCCTGTCTCCTTTTCAGGATGATGAAGCCCCAAACAGGCACCACAAACAACTACAACAAATGATTTTGGCAGCATATGTAAGGTCTAGTATTCAAATTTTCTTAGACTCATTTAGCTTGTACACAATCTGTTGAACGTTTTTTGCAGCCAGTGAACCAAACCCAAAGACACTGGACATTCTGTGAAAAAGGAGTAAGAATTGCAGTTCTGAAGATCCTTGACTTTGGTTGTTTACAAAGTTCAATCCTGTTTATTGTGATTCTTGGTATCTTCTCTCTTTTTTTTTCGTTTATGAATATTTTATTATTTTATTTTATTTGTTATTTTTTAACATTCTTTATTGTTGTCCAAGTACAGTTTTCTGCCTTTCACCCCCACCCCTCCCCACCATCTCAACCCTCTTCACTTCCTTCTGGTTTCCACCCCCGCCTTGTTATTGTCCATGTGTCCTTTATAATTGTTCTTGCAAACCCTTTCCCCTTTTCCCCTATAATCCCTTCTTCATTTGTATATTCTGATTGTTCTGGTTTTAGCAGTCTGTTTACGTAAACATGTTTTTCTTTAAATGGCATTTCACATTCTCGATCACTCTCCATTTGTATGACGTTCAAATCTGAGAGACCATCATTAAATGCATCTTTACCTAGGCAAAGTCCTCTGGAGGCATCCCTGCCAGCAAGTATTCCATAAGGACCCAAAGGGCAGTAGAATTTTCTGCCTCTGGTCAAGTAGAAGACCCATTGGCTGAAAGCAGGGTGTGCGGGGTAGGGAATATTGGAGCAGCTGCTCCGAACTGAAGTCGCTCCTCCTGAGCGGCAGAGTGGCGGCGGGGCGGTCCTCGCTGACCCTGCCCCAGCGCCTGGAACCCGGGACCCCCAGAGCACCCCCAGCTAGCAGGCCCCCAAGCAGCACCAGCGCCACCAGGGCTACTAGCGCCACGTTCTGCAACAATTCCCGGCCCTCTGGTCAGAAGCCCCGGCACCGTGGCCGCCCAGCCGCCCCTTTCTGCTGTTGCACCCTCGCTGCCCCAGCTGGTACTGCCTTCCCTTCGGTGCTGCCCCCACTGCCACTCCCCAGGGTGCCTAGCTTCACATCTCTATCACCCGTCGCCACCACTGGGCACCAGCGCTTTCCTCCTAGAAATTTCCTTATTCAGGGTATTAATGGGTGGATTTCGGACGTTTGTAATAAATAATGTTTGATTCTAATTATTGTCCATGTTATGCTTCACCATAATTCCCTTTGAATGTTCCAGTCCTCCCTGCACACACGGAACATTTTCAGCTAAAGTCTTCTCTAAGCAGTGCATTCTATCAGCAGTGCTGTAATGGAAGTGAGAAATGTAGCATATTTATCGGTGCCAAGGGTGTCCGCACTGGTGCTGGGAGGGAAGAGTAGTTCCCAGGCTCTAAACACCTTGAGGAAGTGAGCTCCCCCAAAGGACATGATCCCTGAAAATAAAGAAAAATGACTGGATTTCTCACTGAGGGGAGCTAAAAATCTCTTTGACCCCTCCTTCATTGTCATACACAGATGAGACTCCAAACTAGTTCATCTGGACACTAAAGTAGAAAGTGCACGCATTGTCCAAAGGACTAGTGGAGCTCTTATCTACGAGTGTACTTTCTTGGTCACCAGAGAGTCAATTAGGTGACACACTTCTGCAATGAGGAAGGGGATGAGGAGGGCAATATTACATTAAAGGAACATTCACGGTAAGATGCATCCAAATGTCCAAAGCGTTAGAGCTGAGCAAATACTATATGCTGTATTGAAGAAAGATATAGAGTCCTTCCAGTAAATTTAAAAATAAATTTTTAAATTTATTCACTTGGGAGTTATTTATTGAGTAAATAATATATTCCATACATTATTCTACGCATTTAGAATATGAGGTTAATAATAAGGAAAGAGGATCTGCCCTGCTTCTATGGAGCTTATATTCTAGGAGGAGTAACAAACAACAAGCAAGAACAGAAATACGTTCATTGCTTTCAAACAGTAATATAACCAATAAAAAGTAAAGCTGAGGAAGCCCTGGCTGGTGTAGCTCAGTGGATTGAGCACGGGCCTGCCACCCACACCATTGCGGTTCGATTCCCAGTCAGGGCACATGTCTGGGTTGCAGGCCAGTCCCCAGCAGGGAACTCACAGAGGCAACCATACATTGATCTTTCTCTCCCCCCTTCCCCTCTAAAGATAAATAAATAAAATATTTTTAAAAAGCTGAGTAAAGAATACAACTGGCTGGAGAAGAAGACAGCAGAGAAGTAGGGAATGCAAAGATTCTGGGCTGGACACAGCGTGGTATGGATTAGGGGAAGAAAAGAGGTTGGGGAGTCTGAAGCAGAGTGAGGTGGGGATATGAAGTGGGGAATCTTTTGGATAGATTCTGGGGGACTGAACTCATCCAAATCTCATTCTTAGCAGAGGAAACTGAAGCCCACAGAATAAAACAGACTTTTCCTAGACATTCTATAAGGAAGACATAAATGTGGAGTTAGACTGGAACCTCTAACCCCCGCAGTTCGGTGATATTCCTTCCCATTGAATGTAGCCTTACTCTTGTGAAAACAGATTCCACAGGAAGGAAAAAATATCAGAGCCTGTTTTTATGAACTCTAAGTTACCTTAAATTAAGCCACAATGGCTGAGGATTCTGCTTGCTGTGCCAACTTGCTAAAAATATTCACAAATATCAGAAGAGATTATCTCTTATTCCCTTCTGGCTATTTCCATCTTGCTGAGAATGTGAATTGGCCAACAGCTGATATTCTTTAAAGTTTGCTGAAGGAATAATAAATAAATAGAGTCTGAGCCTAGATAATTTAAAAGTACATACATCTTTCACCCTGCTAGGAACCCAAACCCACGATTATTCCCCTACATGCACCAATGGCTCCCATGAAAGCTTAATGACCTAGAAAAAGAACAAAGGAAGAGATTGTTTCCTGCACTATCTCCATTTCCTTCTCCTACCCTTTGTCTTTGGCCCAGTTGTCTGTGATTATTTTTCTACCCCTTCCACTAGAGTTCATTTATTTTCATGGCTTTATGGACACTTTGCTGGTAACTCTAGCTTTCAATTTTTATACTTGAGCTTCCTTATAAATTTCAGTGTCTGCTTTCCTACCTAAGGGCAGGAACTAGGATTAAAAAATTGTAGATGAACCCTGACTGGCATAGCTCAGTGGATTGAGCACGGGCCTGCGAACCACAAGATCGCGGTTCGATTCCCAGTCAGGGAACATGCCTGGGTTGCAGGCCAGTTCCCAGCAGGGGACTCACAAGAGGCAACCATACATTGATACTTGTCTCCTTCTCTCCTTCCCTTCCCTTCTAAAGATAAATAAATAAAATCTAAAAAAAAATTGTAGATGAATATGTTTTGAAGATGTGAAAATACTAGTCCAGTGTTAGCTGTGGTGTTAGTATTTTTACTAATTACCACTGCCATTCTCATCTAGGATCCATCATGTTTAAACCTGAGCTCCCTACTATTATTTAGAATTCATCCAACCCACAGCATAGGAAATATAGTCAATAACATTGTAACAACTATGTATGGTACCCAGTAGACTTATACAGATGGTCACTGTAAGTTATATAAATCTAATCACTATGTTGTACACTGAAATTAATATAATATTATGTGTGAAATGTAACTAAAAAACTAATAAAATAAAATACTCCCTTTCCTTTACAGTTTATAGGAAAACAGATTAGGTCCAGCTTTGCTCTTCCTTCAAGTTCAAATTTACTACCTCAGCTGCCAATGACTGGTGAGACTGGTTGCAAATATTCTGTCCCATTGTCGACCATGAGTAAAATTACATGTTTTGGCTTGGATTAAAAAAGAATAATTATAAAAAAATCAGCAAGTAATTTTCTTACACATAAATTGTCTCCTCCTATATCTTTTTCTTTTTGTGAATTCCACATCTGTTATATCAGATATGAGCTATTAAGATCCTACCAATAAGGGAATTGACTTATCTTTTCATCCTGAGAATTTAGAATTCTAGTCTATAGAAGTAGGCATCAACAAATATGCCCCTCATGCTCTCTCTTCCAGACTTTCTATATTTCACCATCCTTTAGGTCTTTGTGATTCAATTTCTGTTGCCTCTTAGATTTTAGCCGTATTCACTCAGCCATCTCATTTGCCCCCATCTTGGCCAGATCCTTAAACCTTGTACCTGGGCCATATATTGCATATATGGTAGATGTCATATGCCAGTCTCAATTAGGTATAGTTATTGTGTTCAGAAAGATAATGTAGGGCTTATTTAAAGTGAGTAGTGAGACAGATTTACAATGTCTTCCTTAGAAGGAAAGAGACAGTTAGAGGTTTTTAATGTCTTGTATCTGCTATTTTTGAACCTTTTTATGTCATAATTCTAGTCCAAGAACTTTCACAAAGAACCTGCTATATGAAAGAAAATTCATACAAACTGGGAATAGAGATGTGAAGCAAGTGCACATTTTGCATACAATCAAGAGGCTTAGAGTTCAGCCTAGGGAGGATATCACATGTGTAGATGCTTATTCAGATTATCTTACACACTGCAATGACAACACTAGGGTCTTAGGACAACACAATGGAAGCCTGCTCAACCATTTCTTGGAATTAAAAAAAGCTTCCTGGGGGAATTCATTTCTATGATTGTAGAATAACACAAAAACATTGAGCCCCAAGAATAAGGAGAACAGAACCTGCCACCAGAGGGGTTTGCCTGAGACTAGGTGTGAAACCATATGTTTCAAAGATCTGCAAGTCTAGGTTGATGGGGGAATCTTCTCTAGTGATGATGACATTGCTCAGGGGTTGCAGGCAGTGGGCAGTGAGAAATGTGGGAGCTCATAAAACAATATTCAGTGGATACAGGGAACTGAAGGAAATATCAATAGATGAGGTTTATAAACTATCTCATAGCTTGATGCTATTGTTGGCATTTGAAAACTAATAATAAATCATACATTCTCTACTTCTAGCAAACTAATTGTGAAGTAGGCATAAGAGTCAGACAGATAGATATAAAAACACAAACTTGTTTCTGGTAGCGTTTAATTTGAGAATGTGACATGACTGTACCTGTAGATTGGCTTCCGGCTATTTTATTTCCAAGTCTAAGCTTTGGAAGACACACTGAAGAACGACTGAAGATTCACAGAACTGTCACACTAGCTTATTTGTTTGTAGAAGGCAACTATCAGATTACAAATGTGGATATACACATATGTGGAAATATGTAGACAAGGTCCTTGAGATAAGCTCTTCTCAAACTGTTAATAAGGAAAGATCACTTTTTAATTTACAAAAACTACAGATTAATGCTTTCATAAAATAAATAATTAGAAAAATAAAATTTAAAAATAGCTTTAGAACATGCCAGTCTTATTTCTATTACATTAAAAAGACACAAAATACATTACAATAAATATAACCAGAATAAATACAAAAAGTAAGGACAGAAATTATATGTAATGTTTATTGAAAGTGTACATGTTAGTGATTAATGCAGAGAACTTACATTACAGAATAACATTTAGTTTTTCTATAATTATAAACAAAAGTTATGAGGGGATAGTAAAAACCTTATATATAAATGTATATACATTTCCCTTTTGAAGCAAGACTATGTATATCAATTTTTAACATTTTAATGTACCAAATGAACTTGCATCTATTTTTAAATATATTTTATTGATTATGCTATTACAGTTGTCCCATTTTCCCCTCTTTATTCCCCTCTACCCTGTGCACCCCCTCCCACCCTGTTCCCCCCCACCCCTTAGTTCATGTCCATGGATTGTACATATAAGTTCTTTGGCTTCTAAATTACACTATTCTTAACCTCCCTCTGTCTATTTTCTACCTACCATTTATGCTTCTTATTCCCTCTAGCTTTTCCCCCATTTTCCCTACCCTTTGCCTGCTGGTATTCTTTCATGTGATTTCTATTTCTGTGATTCTGCTTTTTTGCCCTTAGGTTCGGCTGTTGATAGTTGTGAATTTGTTGTCAATTTACATTCATAGTTCTTATCTTCTTTTTCCTAGTTAAGTCCCTTTAACATTTCATATAATAAGGGATTGGTGATGATGAACTCCTTTACCTTGACCTTATCTGAGAAGCACTTTATTTGCCCTTCCATTCTAAATGAAAGCTTTGCTGGATAGAGTCATCTTGGATGTAGGTCCTTGCCTTTCATGACTTGGAATACTTCTTTCCAGCCCCTTCTTTCCTGTGAGGTTTCTTTTGAGAAATCAGCTGACAGTCTTATGGGAACTCCTCTGTAGTTAACTCGTTTTTTCTCTAGCTGCTTTTAAGATTCTATCCTTATCTTTAATCTTGGCTAATGTAATTATGATGTGTGCTTCCTTGGGTCCAACTTCTTTGAGACTCTCTGAACTTCCTGGAAGTGTATTTCCTTTGCCATATTGGGGAAGTTCTCTTTCATTATATTTTCAAATAAGTTTCAATTTCTTGCTCTTCCTCTTCTCTATCTGGTACCCCTATGATTCAGATGTTGGAAAGTTCAAAGTTGGCCTGGGGGCTCCTAAGCTTCTCCTCATTTTTTTGAATTCTTGTTTCTTCATCCTGTTCTGGTTGAATGTTATTTCTTCCTTTTGTTTCAAATCATTGATTTGAGTCTCGGTTTCCTTCCCTTCATTGTTGGTTCCCTGTACATTTTCCTTTATTCCACTTTGCATAGCCATCATTTTTAATCTAATTTTCAACCATATTCAACCAATTCTGTGAGCATTCTGATTACTAGTGTTTTGAACTGCACATCTGGTAGGTTGGCTATCTCTTCATTTGGGATATATATATATCGGTCTGGGCACACCTGTTATGTAGTAAGGGGTAGATCCTTAGGTATTCCTCAGGGCAGCGCAACCCACATCACTGTCTCGTGGGAGAGGAAACAATGCCACTTGTTCAGCTCTTTGCTGGCTTTCAGTCACTTCTAACATTACCCACAATCAAACTGGGTTCTCTGGTGCTGATTCATGGGTGGGTTGTTTTGTGTACATTCTAAGGCCCTGTGTGTCTCTCCAAAGAACTCTCCTGTGAGGCTGGGAATTTCTCCTGCTGCCTGAACTCCCATAAGTTTTTTCAGTCAGAGATTTTGAGGCTTTATTTCTCCTCGCTGAAGCCCTGGGTTGTGTGGTCTGTCTGCCTCCCCAGTTGTTCCTCCTGGTTTATCTGCATGCCAATGAGGGACTTCCCACTCCACCAGCCACTGTCTCCCTTGGTCCTCCAGCTGCCACCTTGTTGTGAGTCCTTTCCACCCAGCTGCCCATCTCCACCCTTGCTATCCATCTGGATGAATGTTTCTTATTTAATCCTTGGTTGTTGGACTTCCATGTAGTTTGATTTTCTGGCAGTTCTGGTCATTTTTTTGTTTTTAAATTTGTTGTGCTTTTTTTTGGTTGTGCAAGGAGGCACAGTGTATCTACCTAGGCCTCCATCTTGGCTGGAAGTCTAACTTGCATCTTTCTTGTTAATTATCTAATAGGTTGAATTGATGAGAATACTACTTGTACTCAATAATTTATAATTAAATCATCTTTGTGCATTTTGTTTGGTTAGGTTTTGCTTTTTTAGTGTGAGTAGTAGAGAAACCTACTCACAAAAGCTCTATTAATGGGAATGTAAGAAATAATTTTAAAATAATTTCATTATTTTAAGAACATTTATTTTATTTTTTATTTAAAATCAGGTGGATAGTGCTATATTTTATCATTTATGTTCAGTGATTCATTAGTAGACATTCCCAACAGTTTTTTATAAATAAAATAATTTTTCTAAAAAAGAAATAGAGTTTAAATCTTTGAATTTGTATTTGTAAAATTTGGAGAATAAAATTCACAACATTCTATTAAACTTGTAAGGTGTTCAGTGATAACTTTTTGTAGGTGCATAGTATATAGCTCATCACTTATTTTATTAAAATTATTGTTATTTTATTAGATGTAATAATATTCTGTAGAAAGCTCAACCTTTCAAATTTATAACTTCTGTATTTACCTCTAAAACTTTTCTGATTAAAGAATATTGCATGAAGGTATTAAGAATAAAAAAAAAATACCAAATGTAGTCAAATAAGAAAGTCTCACTGCCCAATTTACACCTTAAGAAGTGGAATAAAAAAGAACATTTATTTTCCAGAAGCACTGAAAGTTCATCCCATAATTTAAATATCTCAGCAAAACTTTCCCCCACAATAATCACCATTCTTCATTACGCAGTTACTTGTTTTTGATCAGCTCTCATTCTATCACACAATGAAGAGAATAATCTTGAATTTAACTCATAAATTGTTATAACTCCCCATTCATACTATAGCACTAAACACATTATTTAATTTAGCTGACTTGTGCTTTTCACCACAAACTTTTTGCTTAACATTTTGATGTAAGCTCTTCCATCTTGGTAGCTACTGCAGTGTTTATGTGTACCTATCACAGTTCCATCAGAATACACTTTTATACCAAACTTAAATCCTAAACTACATTTGTTGATATTGCATCCTTCATAGTTTTATATACAGTTCAGAGATATTGGGTTTGTCTGCAAATATGTTGAAAGAATAATTCTTCCTTCACATTATTGCCATGCTGAAGTTGCACATACAATAAAATAACTATCATGCTAGCAATATCTGTGCATTCATCAAGATGCAATGAAAAAGACTTTTCCAGCCTTATTTATTTGTTTTGTGCATTGGACTTCCATATCATTAATGTGTTCCTAAATGTGCATTGTTATGTTATTGGAAAATGGGCAGCTTGCTTAGGGTAGGTACCCCACCAAAAGTAGGGCAGGTTGACTTCCTTACTCAGAGCCCTCAGCAATAAAGCATCAAATTTGCACAGTAGACTTGTTGCTTGTGGTCTCTGGGCCATATCTCAATAACTGCTTTTGCACTCTTTAGGTTATACTGTGTACAGACACACACAGACACACAGACACACACAGACACACAGGCACACACACACACACACACACACATACACTCTCCACAAGGAAAAGACCCAATCTGATAAGGAGATATTGGATTATTCTAGAATATTAAACACACATGATTACAGTAGCATAATTCATGGTAAATTGTTAATTCATTCTGTGACAGTGCAACCCCTGATTTTATTAAAATTAGGTCTCAGAACAAATACGAACTGTGGGTGACATACTGTGAAACATATGCCATTATCACATTCTATTATGTACCTTTAAGTGAAAAAGAGCACATTTTTTTTGGAGAAAAGGATGGTGTTGTGAAACTTATATCTACTATTAGGGCCCAATATCTACCCTATGTGGGTCCAGCAAGTATTTCAGATGGCCAGGGTTTGTCCTGAAGCTGACTCTTTCCAAAGCGTACTACCTAAAATAAGGTTGTGTTAATTCTCCTGGGCTCAGGGACTTGCTAGGTGCTTTATGTATGTTACTCTAATCCTCACAACATTTTGAAGAAGATACACTAATCCTCATCATATAAAGGGAAAAAAACCTAAAGTTAAAAGAATTAAGATACTTGCTCAAGGATATGCAGTAGAAGAGCCTTATGCAAATCCAGTTCTGCCTAACTCAAAAACTCAGGCTCTTTCCATCAAGTCAGTTGCTTTGTTTCTTTGTAAAGCCAAGGGGGAAGAAACAATACTAAGTAATGATGACTGCCCATTTCTAGATGGCAACTAGCTTTGCCCTTAGAGTGAAGCATGTCTCCATCTGGATGTGCTGCTGTCACATCCGTGGTTCTGCAGAGGCCTCTCTGTTTCAGTCTTTACCTTTCCCCAGTTCCTGAGTGTGCCAGGCATATAAACCTGGGGTTCGGGAGAGTCGTTCGGGAGAGTCATCAGGGGTGGCCACAGACATCTGCTAATTCCTCATAAGCAGTTCACACCTGCCACTAGCAGGTCCTCAATTCCTCCAGGGACTCAGGGTCCATGTCCAATTCCTCCAGGGACTCAGGTCCATGCCCTCCTGAGCGACTTAGTGAAGAGAGACCCATGAATCTTTATTACCCATACCCATTCTCTCCAGCTTAACACAGGAGCACCTTTGGATCCCTTAGGTCTCAAGTGCAGTGACTGCTGAATGGACAAGCAGGAGTGGCAGAGACTGAAGTAGCAGAGGGTAGATAGATAGACCCTCTACCTACCTAGCAAGCGTAGGTAGAGTCTGGATGCCCATTCCTCATCTTTAATCCCATCTCCACAGCAGTGAGGTGAGAGGCTCCTGTCCCATCAGCAGGAATTCATCAGCCAAGATCAGTCACACTCTAGACAAACTTTGGGACTCCTGAAAATGTCTCTTCCCCATTTCATACACAAATTTATTTCAGATTGAGCCAAACACTGAAAGTCTTTCTAAAAGTGCCCATTCTCAAGGAGATGCTCCAGGAAGCCTTTTAGTCCTGATGGAAATGGGTTGTTTGGACTTATTGTTAGAAAACAACTTTGGGGTGCAAAGAAGACCAGTGTGGCTACTAACTTTGAGAAATGGGGCTAAGATGTCTCCAGTTCCATTCCATCTCACCATTCCTGGGTCAGAACAGTGTGGAATTTTGTGTATTGGGAACAGGGAGGAGAAGACAGTGCTGCCAAATTCCCCATTTTATTTAGAAAGAGTCTTGTACTCAATCTAATTTTCTTGGGTCTATTGGCAAAGGAAATTCTTCCTTTGGTTTTATCAGATCAAATCTGAACCTTTCAGCCTGCCTTTTAGCTATGATTTTTTGAAGTCCAAGACCATTATGCTTTCAAATTACTTTAGCACAGTCCCCAAGTCATCTTATTTTTAAAGATATAATAAAGGATTTTTAAAAAATCAGATTATGAAATTGAGAACTAAGAGTTTAGTGGAAAATGATGGGATTCCAGGAGCAATAAAAGTACTAAGGATAGTAATAACAAGACTGTTTAACGTGTTAGGCATTTACTGTATTTCAGGCACTGTTGTACCCTACATAATTGCTTTACATGCTCTATTTATTTATATTTTAAATATTCCTGTAAAGTAGGCATGTTCATTATTATCCTGATTTCAGTGATAAGGAAACTGAGGCATAGAGAAACTGAGTAGCTTGCCCAAAGTCACACAGTTTGTATGTAGCAGAAGTAGGATTCAACCTTGCATGCCTTCCTCCAAAATCAATGTGGGGATCACATGTTCTGTTTGAAGCAAGGCTAAAGTCACCCCAAGTAATATAACAAACCTAGACAGCTGTCTGAGTTCAATTAGTGATCTCTTTTCACTGTGCCTTCTTTTCCCCATAATGCATCCAGATGCATTTAATATGTTCTTTGATTTTCTACTCTTTCATAGAGGACAAGGAGTACCTTGTCCCTTAGCTTCCATAGGCAGGACACAGTATGTAAGCTCCTCTGAGTAGAATAACTCTGAAGGGCCAGAAGCCCTCTGAGAAAGATCAACAGAAAAAGAGGAAGGGAATGCACTCTGGCTTGGAATCCCATGGAGAGAAGGTAGAAGATGGTGGGAGACAAGTCATAGTCTGGCTGGTGCATGCAGGTCTGTGTACCACCAGCAGCCCCACAGTCTTATTTCAGAAAGAAGGATTGTGAATGGAGTCGGAATGAGGACTCCCTCAGAGTGGAAGTGGGAACCCAGAGCTGCCAAATCTGCCTGAGTGATAAAGGCAGCTTCTGCCAAGGAGAAAACTGTTGTCACTTGAGGAATAAGGCAAAAATTCCAGGAGAGGAAACAGTCCTGGAATGGGATCCAGGAGATCTTATTCCTGGTCCTAGCTCTGTGTGATCCAATCTGTTCTATACATCAGGTTCCTGATCATAGCCAGGGGCACATGTGAGTGCCACAACTTTCAAGTGCATTGCCCCCCAGGGAAAGCACCAGGACTCCAAGCAACAGGTCAGAGGTAGTCCTGGGCCTGGGAGCTCAGAGAGAGTAGAGAACCTATTTCACTCCTCTGTCAAAGTATCCTTTGCTGAACTCCTGACCTATAGAGGAAGCTTAGTGCTGTTGGGCCTGGAGACAAGGTGAGGGACTGGGCAGACGAGGAGAGCAGAACAGGCAGGTGGACAATGGAAAGGGTGCGGCTGTACCTACAGAGAACCAAACACAGAACAGGCTGAGGCTGGGCAGTGAGTCCCAGCTTCCTTCCCCTCCCCATCACTTAGCCAAGGGGAAGAAATGAAGGAGCAGAAGTGTGGGCTATGTACACAGGGGAAACAGAGAAATTGTCTCTGGAATTTTGTCAAGAGGAAGTATGCCAGTAGGCCCTACACCCTGAGTGCAGGATTTTCTTACTGGACTCCTGCCTGGGTACAGTTGTGCTTACCCTGTGGTTTTGGGAGAGATGTTCTCAGGGCCTGATGGCTTTGATATATCCTCTTTCTTTTGTAAAGGCTTGGCCTTCCCTGTTGGTCCTGGCAGAATGTTCCCAGGGTTCAGAGGAGCCCACAAGTACTCCCATTGTGAGAGGGGCCCCATGATCCAGTGAAACCTCATCCTTCAGAAGGAGGCTCTGGTTTCTAAACCCACAAGACTTCCATGTAGAAAAGTCTAGCCTGGTTTATTACCTGGCCCTACCTTGCAAGAGTCAAAGTGTGGGGGTGTGAGAGAAGGCCCAGGAGGCAATGCTGACAGGGGGCCAGAGCAAACACACAAGCTTCAGAGCTTCACCCAGGGCCAGAGACCCTTTTTTCTGCTCACCTGCCCCAGGTTCCTCAGTCCCCAGGACGAGGTTAAATATCAGATGCTATACTTTATAAAGTTCAAGGACCTTACTGTGGTATTTAGGTAGAGCATGGAAAGCCTTCTTCTAGGCTATTTTTGTTTTTTGACTACTTAAACCCAGATAAGTAAATTCCTGCTACCCCCATCATTTTAATCTGACCACCAACTGCACTATTACTGTGGCATCTGACTCCAGTTGCTTCTACTGCAGCCTGACCTGGAGGCTCTGCTGTACCCTCAGGGGGATCAGAACTTTCCCCAACTGAGTTCTGTATAACCTAAGGACTTCCCCCTGGACAAAGGACAGAAGAAAAAGAGCCACAGAACTGAGTCAGGACATGAATGTCTAAACTGGTCAATGCAGGAATTAAGGTTTGTGACCTAGGTACGTAGAGCTACAGTGTATTGAAGATGAAGGAAGGGATGTCAGAGGACATGGGCAGCTGGGGAAAAGTACTGGACAGTCTGGGAGGACTGTAATGTTTCCAAGAGTGGATCTGAGCTATTAAGTGGCCTTTGGAAAAGGACCTTAGGAGAGGAGATTTGTCTGAGCAGTTGTTCTGTCAGTAAGTGAAGTAGAAAATAGCCATTGCATATTTTCTTCCTCTGCCTTACCTCTCCCCTAGTATGGCGGGAACACAGAGGCTGTACAGCAGTTGGAGGGATTAGGCGTAGATAACACGACTGATGTCATCTGGGACAGGGCATCCAGAAAAGCACACTTCAATGTCTCCATGAGCCTGAGCTGAGGAGGAGACATCCAGAGAAGACTGTCAGAAGAGCAATAGTGTTGATACAAGTCCTGGTTCTATTTGTCAGATGTGTGATCTGGAGTATGTCTGTTAATCTCTCGGGAACTAAATTCCTTGATCTACCCTATGGGAATATTAGCAACCCCACAGACTGTTGGGAAATTTGCAGGTCAGGCCCTGACCAGGTAGCTCATTTGGTTGGAGTGTTGTCCTGACATTACCGAGGTTGTGGGTTTGATCTCTGATCAGGACACATACAAGAATCAACCAATGAATGCATAAGTATGTGGAACAACAAATCAGTGTTTCTCTCTTTCTCTCTCCCCCCTCTCTCTCTCTTTCTTTCTTCCTCTCTCTCTCAGTCTCTTTTTCCCTCTCTTTCTCTCTCTCTCTCTCAAAAAAAGAAAATCTATAGGTCAGCATATGCCAAATTCGTAAAACAGTGTGTGGTACAAGGATGGCTCTCAGCGAAGGCTGTAGTGCCCTGAGCCCTGATCCCCATCTCCATCTACCCAAAATCTTTGTAGAACTGTAGATTGCCTCTCACAGGCTCCATGTATGCCTTGCATGGACAGAGCCAACTGGAACCAGGAGATGGATCTAGATCCCATATTGCCAGCTTTCAACTAAACTGTGCTCATCTCTGGGCCTGGGCCCTTTGTCTTGTGGTGAACACCAGGACTACAGGCCTTGGATGCCTGGCTTTCTGTGCTTGTGTTCCTGCTGTATGTGGCAGCTATGGCAGGGAATGCCCTTCTTTGGGGGCTGGTGGCAGTTGACAAGACACTACAGGCACCCGTGTACTGGCTACTGGGACTTCTGTCAGCCATGGACTAGGTTCTGGCCACAAAGCCCTGGCTGTGCTCTGGGGTCTGTCAGATGAAATCTCCTTTGGGACCTGCCTGGTTCAGCTCTGTGTTGTCCAAGTGAGTCCTCATTGCTGCTCACTGTGGCTATAGACTGGCATGTGGCAATCTGCCAGCCTCTGTGCTATGTTTATTGCTGACCCAGCATGTGGTAAGTTTAATGGCAGTAGCTGCTGTGACCTGTGGTACCTGCATGATGGTGCCCCTTATAGTCCTGCTCCAGAGACTGCTCTATTTTGGACAACAGGTACTGCCCCACACCTACTGTGAGCACATGAGTATGGGTCAGCTGGCCTGTGGTGACACACATCTCAGTGCCTGGTACATGTCACATGTTGTGACGTCACTTGTCACACATTGCCTTCTCCAGCACTGGACCTAGGGCTCATAGAGGCTTGCTCATTCTCCATGTTGCTCATTGCCTGCCATCCCATGGTGCCCCCCCCAAAGGCCCTGGATATCAGCAGGGCCCATGCCAGTGTCAGCACTCTTTTCTACAAACCTGCCCTCTGCTCTTTCCTGGCTTAGCATTTTGGCTGCCACACAGTGTTCTGCCACGTTCACATCCTACTGGCTAACCTCTCTATGGTGGTACCACCTGCTTTTAATGTCTGAATCTGGGGGTACAGTGAGAAGTCAGGAGGTAATAAAGGATACATACAAGGGAGCTACAAAGACCAAATTCCTCATTGGAAAAATGGGGGGTGGGTGGTGAGAAACTCACACTTCACAGAAAATCTGATATCCACCTGGCATTTGGGTGAGTGTGACACTCATCACTGCCTGAGAAGTACTCAAGAGGTGTAGCAACACCAGGGACTCAGAACTATGATTCGTTATCCAGGACTCAGGGAGTCCAGTTGAGAGCCCAGAGGACTGGGGGCTCAATAATAGGCTCCTGTGACTGGTTAGAAGATATTGGGAGGGAACTTTCCTGAAGGACAGACATTGGAGGCTGTTGATATCAGGACCTTGAACTGGGGGCTGTGTTTGAATGGTGGGAAGGGATAGAAATGTTTAGAGGGCCTACAACAGTGCACGAGACTAATTTCTAGGGGTAAGACAGGGCACATAACAGAGTAGACCAGTATGGTGTTGCTGAAGCAAACCTCCTAGATACACATTTTGGCTCTCATCCAAAGGCACATGGTTCAGTTAATGGCTCTGTCCTTGGGAAGAAGCAGGTAAGGTTGCATTTCCTACTAGAATATTTCTGCCCTCAAAGCTGAAGGACACACCATAATCCTTCCTGAAAAGGACCCATCTGAAGGCCCCCACAGAATGTATCAGGTTTGCCTTAATCTGTTTGGACAGGGGGGCCCAGCAGAAGGAGGACAGATCTCAGCTTGGGGATGAATGAGGAAGACCCTGTTTGTAGTCAGAAACTCATTCCCATCCCACATCTGCAGGCACCAGTGTGTCGCAACCTTTCCCTCCCACCACTTATCCTCATACCTTCTCCACAGCCTCTCCCATTCTCAGTTCATTCAGATGTTGAAATCTGTGCCCCTCCTGGTGAGACTATTCACTTGGACCAGAGATAAAAGCCTGGGGGAACTCAGAGGTCTTAGTCCATCCTGCAGCTGATGCAAGATGCAACCCATCCAAGCCCTTCTGACTACTCTGCTGCTGCTGTACCTGGGGCTCCCAGGACAGCCTCAGGTACGGGTGGACAGTGGGGGGATCACAAAAAGGGAGGGAGATGATTCTATGCTTTTATCGGCTCCCCCCACTGCTCAGATCCTTCAAGAACCCCCAGGTTCTGGAAGCATGATGGTGGAGATAGATGAATGGAGGAGGAGAGAGTACCCTGCCTGCTCTGATGATCCCTGGGCTTAGGTGGGCACAGGGTGAGGGAGGGAAACAAGGACAAAGGTGAGTGGGAAGAATTCTGGACTGTCTACCTGCTCCTCCTGAACCTTCATTTTATGCAGAAGTTCACTACTCTTTACCTGTGCTAAGGGTGCAGGAACTGAGGGAGGTCAGCCTGGGCTGTGGTATGCATGTGACCTCTGCTCCATTATCCCCCCAAACTACACTATTGAGCTGGAGTCATGGCAGGCTGAAGACAAAGCCAGACTAACTACTAGGGACACAGAAGCTATGTGTGGGACTACTCAGAGGAGGATCAGGGACATATCTTAATTCTTAAAGATTCTGTAGAGAAACCACAGCTGGTGCCACAAGCCTAGTCAACAACTTGGGGAGAAGTCTGCAATCTAAGGCTGGCTTATCCAGCTTCAAAATTGGAGTGGACAGATGGCCATAGAGGATAATAATAACTAACAGGCTAATAAGAGTCTTAATAACTTAAAGTCTATAATAACTAATAATAACCATAGATTATTAAGAGCCTTTGTAAATGAATCTCTACATGCATTTTTACTTCTTAAGGTAAAACATAAGTATCCTTACTTACACAAAAGAACACTGGAACAGAGAGAGTGATCACCCATTGTTGCAGAGCCAGAAGTAGAACTGAGGCTGTCTGGCTCTGGAATCAGTGGGTTATAAATTAAGATTATAGGTAAAGGGAATAAGACCCCAAATTATGCATCTCTCACTTCTGGAAACTTTCCTCCTCACTCTACTTAGCCGAGGTAAAGCTGCTGCCTGCCACCCCCACCCTGCTGGCGTGCATCACACACACCCCCTGACGGAGCTGGAGCTTTGCAGCTCCCTTAGGAGCACAGGCACAGGACTTAGAGCAAACATGAGCCCTGCAGGCAGATGGCAGCCTGGTCACTTATGAATCATGTGACTCCATAAAGTATTATTTTTAAATAGTCAGGACCTCTAGTTTATTTATCATAAAGTGTACATTACAAGTCCTACCTTGTCATGTTCTTGTGAATGTTGAATACCCATCCAGACTCTCGTGCCTGATCATGGGGTTAATATTAATTTTCTTTCTTTGGAAATTTGTAACTCTCTGCACCTACTGTCTTCGAGACAACGAAAAGTTGTGGGGGTCCGCTAAATCTCTACAGTGGGGGTACTGCAAGGAACTGCAGCCCCCAAACCAGTCCCCTCACAAGTCTCTTTGGAGTAGCCTTACTCCATCTCACAGAGCATCCAGTTATGGGAATTGCAGCCAGATCCAGCCAGTATACAAAGTAGGATGAAGGTGGCCCTATGAACAGGAGCCAGAAGGGGACTGTAGCTTCAGTTCTGAGAAGTCAAGGAAAGGGTTCCTCACACTCATGGCTGAAGAGTGCCCACAGTCAAGAACAGCCTCCTGTGCAATGAGGCAAGAGAAGAAGGGTCAGCCTCTTCTCTTGCCTCATTGCCAAAAAGTCCACTGTGCCTCAACATATATGCTTAATGTGCCTGTGACCTTGCAGGTGATAAGAGATGTGCCAGGCTCTGTTGATAAGGATGGCATATGCCATTGTATGGTTTACCTGCCCAGCAACCTCATCCCCTTGAAGCAGCTGGAACAGCTACTGAGTACAGCCCAGGAGCTCATGGGCAAGTATGAACAGGAGCTGTCCAGGGTGAGTACTAGGGCTGGGGCTAGGGTTGGGGCTATGTCTGGGACAGGAAGTAGCAAAAGGATGAGCTCTGGTGGTAAAGAAAAAGCCTATAGAAGCACAGCCCTCATCTTTGAGGCAAATCCTTAGTATGAAGGGAAAACTAGGTACTGCTTTGGGGATCCTCAGGGGTACTAGCAGAGAGGCTTATGTAATGGGTATTTCCTACATCAATGGGTGAATTAGTGAGTTTGGATTCACTGGGGGCTGGGAAGAGCATAAAAACAAGAAAAGGCTTGGAAGTGGAATGACCAGTGCACGGGAGGCAAAAGAGGATTTGAATAGAAGAGTTAAAATAGGGACCGTCAGTGGAGAGATGTATGGGCCAGGCTGGTGAACTTGGAATTGGTGCTGTAAGTGAGGATGGGTAAATAGAAATGTTGCATCAGCAGTGTGATGTAGGCAATTGTTTTATGTGATGATCACTAGTGGAGCTCTTTGGGAAGGTCAATAGGATGGGACCAGACTGGAAGCTGCAAATCAGTCCATTTACTCCCTTACTAAACCAATCCTGAGAGTATGTGGCTCTGAAAAGGAGAGAGAGTCTGGGTGGTTCAGGGGAAAGACTTACCATATTTTGCCATAAATAATATACTCTTTTTTTTTGCCCAAATTTTTGAGGGAAAAATAAGGATGAGCATTATACATGGCTAGTACTAATTCTGTATCTGTATACTGTAAAATGGGATTATTTTCCTGAAAGTTTAGGCCAAAAATGTGAGTGTGCATTATTCATGGGAGCACATTATATTTTTCCTGCAGGGAAAAAGATGCTGGTATTCTCAGTTGTGAAATAGGAATAATGTTAATGGTCACCTCAAGAGCTTTTAATGGGAGCAAGTAGGGTGACAGATACGAGAGAATTTTGTAGGCTGTGTGGCACTGGTCGGGGGGGGGGGGCTGTAAATAGATGGGAAGAACCATAGTTACTGAGGTTTGAGGTAACTGATTGTCCATTCTCCCATGCCCAGGTCAGTGAGTATGAACATGTCACTGAAACTCAGGACAACCAGGTCCTGGAAATGAATCGCGCCCTGAAGTTCAGGAATCCTATTGCCCTTGCTGCCTCCTATGAGTCCCCAGCCTTCAACCTGCTGCAACTGGAGCTGGAGGGAGCACAGGAGTTGGCAGCCCAGCTTAAGGCTAAGGGAAGGGTTAGTGCAGCTGAGGACCTCCTCTACCAACTCCAGAGCCAGGTATGTAGGTGGATTTAAGAACCACTCTCCCTTGCCCTGGTTGGTGTGGCTCAGTGAATTGAATGACAACCTGTGAACCAAAGGGTTGCTGGTTCAATTCCCAGTCAGGAGATTTGCCTGGATTGTGGGCCAGCTCCCCAATGGGGGGGGGGTATGTGAGTGGCAACCACATACTGATGTTTCTCCCCCTCTCTTTCTCCTTCCATTCCTCTTTCTTTAAAAATAAAATAAATAAGATCTTAAAAAAAAAGAATCTCTCTTCTCTTTCTAGCCCCTGTCTCATCTAGTTGAAAATTTGAATTTCCAAAATCACTTCTTTCTGGAGAAGACCCTGAGCTGAGAAATGTGGGATCCTGAGTTCAACTCTTTTTTTTAAAAATTTTTTTAAATGTTCTTTTTTTAAAATTTTATTTATTTATTTTTTAGAGGGGAAGGAGAGAGGGAGAGAAACATCAGTGTATGGTTGCCTTTTGTGCCTCCCATGCTGGTAGTTAGCCTGCAAGGAACCGGCCTGCAACCCAGGCATGTGCCCTGACTGGGAATCGAACCACGATTGTCTGGTTCGCAGGCCCGCGCTCAATCCACTGAGCTACGCCAGCCAGGGCCCTGAGTTCAACTCTTAAGATCATTCAGTGACCCACATTTCTGGCATCTCATTTCCATAGGTGGCTAATGCCAGCCTCACACTCAAGCTTCTGGCTGACTCTGACCAGCGCAGCTTCCGCGCTCTCCACCAGGAGGTGGATGTCCTTGAGAGCCGGCTAAGTGAGTGTGAGAGGGAGAAGGAGAAAGAAGAAGCCTCCAGAAAATCCAGCCCATTCCTTCCCCCTGGTGAGGTTTCAGTTTAAATATTCCAAGATATCATCTCCCCAAGGACGGGGTTGGGCATGTAGGGTTGGCTGTGGTGTACTGAGGGGTGGGCAGTAAAGATCTTGATGTAGAGTAAGTCTTTCATTCCCTTGTTTGGTGCATCACTAAGGAATGCAGACCTGGAATGGTACGCTCTCACACATTGGCATACCCACATACATAGACAAGTAAATACACCCACAATCAGACATATGCACTAGTCTCTATTCAGGCACAATTACACATGCTTATACATACATTTGTATAGGCACTCAGGTGCATGGGCATACACTCTAATGCACACATAAGTTCATACTCTGCTCTCTGTGGGTCATATGCTTCACATCAAGCTCATACCTGGCCTGCTCTCTAGGCTCCTGCGCTCATGGAGGCCTCCAGAAAGTCAGCAGACCCCTCGTGGTGCAGCTCAATTGGAGAGGCTTCTCTTACAAGGCAGGGGCCTGGGGTCGAGACTCAGCCACCAACTCATCCTCTTCCCTCTACTGGGTGGCTCCTCTGCGTACAGATGGAAGGTGAGTCCAGAATGTTTTTTCTTCTACAGCCAGGTTCATTCCAAATATTCCCTAACCTATCCTGACAGGTTTCCTGTTATCCCCATTTCAGCTTCTTCTATTTCTACACCCCTGGGAAAACTTAGTCTAGGCCCGACAGGTTACCTCCTAGTGCTCCTCTCATGGATTAAGGATGGCCCAGATGGCCCTAAGCTTCGTTTACAAATTCACTGTCTGAAATGTCCCATCCCATCTAATCTAGAGCTGGCTGTCTTCAAGCCTGATCTCATCTCCAGAACAAATTCTTCTATACCTGGGCCTCAGAATACTACCTTCTGCTCAGAAAAAGTTCAGAGGATAAACTTGGCTATGCTAGACACTTGGAGTCAAACAGATCTGAGATTGATTCTCAATGCTGCCACTTAAGCTAAGTGACCTTGTGAGTTAACATCTCAGACCCATCTTAGCCAGCTCTAAAATGAGAATATCACATGAGATTATATAGAAAAGTGTAAATGATATAATAGGTGCAGAAAAATGTTTGTTAAAGAATGGCTAAATGAATCTATGAGTAGACAAATACACTCTTCAATAAACTGGCAGTCTGGTTAGGAAGGCAGATGCAACTCCCAGACCAGGTGTTTGAAGCGAGTACAGACACAGTATGATATAGACTCAACTGAGTAGGAGGTCATGGGAGGAAGGGGTGAATGTGGATTGAACTAGTTATTGAAGAATCCCAGTTGAGAGTTACCTATGAATGATGAGCTCTCTGCTGATAATAATGCTCCCCAATTTCTACAGATATTTTGTAGCATATAAAACACATTTGCATTCATTATTCTTTTTAATCCCTCTTACTGCCCAATATTAAGAGATGGCAATACTTACAATTTAGGAATAATTTAAGAGACTTTCCGAAGTTATCTTCTGAATCCAGGTTCAAAACTCTATCCTACTACAGGGCATCTGTGCCTCAATGGCAAAAGGAAAGCAATGAAGTTTAAGAAAAGATTACCCATAAATAAGAAAAAATAATA
Source organism: Sturnira hondurensis (assembly GCF_014824575.4). Lineage (NCBI taxonomy): Eukaryota > Metazoa > Chordata > Mammalia > Chiroptera > Phyllostomidae > Sturnira > Sturnira hondurensis. The sequence goes on from NW_028096048.1 coordinate 160,560, forward strand.
GCTACCACTTGTTCATTACTTACTTTGAAATGAATGCTCTAGTAATTATTTTATTTGCGTTATCTTAGTCTTGACAAGCAGGTAATTTATTTGTTTTACAAATTTTACTTCTGAGCTGAGTAACCTACAGCTAAATATTTAACCTTTATGAGATCTATTCTCCCAGCCCATGGAGAGAAAACCTATCTAAAAGTTATTTTATTATAATTAAATAAGATAATGCAAATATATATATATATATATATGTAAAAAACAAACAAAAGATAAAAAAAGAAAAATAAGAGATAATGCATATATAGTGCTTATTAGGTATCATTGTTGTTGATGTTATTAGTATTACTGATACTGGTTTTTTACAATTATTTATTCTCTTGTAGTATATTGTAAGTAAAAAAGAAAGATTAAAAATCAATTCTGCTCGATTCCAAAGCCCCCACTATTACTGAGGACATTAGCCTGCTCATTTTTTTAATAGCAGTCTATTTCCTTGTTTCTTGCTGTCACCTGCTGATTCTGGTTTGGCTTAGGTACTTTGACTACTACCGACTGCACAAGTCCTATGATGACCTGGTACTGCTGAAGAACTATGAGCAATGGAAGATGGGCTATGGTGATGGCAGTGGTAATACAGTGTACAAGAACTTCATGTACTTTAACTACTATGGCACAGGTGAAATGGCCAAAGTGGACCTTTCTTCCAACAGCCTGGTTTTGCGGCGCCCATTGCCAGGTGCCACCTACAACAACCGCTTCTCCTATGCTGGTGTGTCCTGGAAAGACTTAGATTTTGCTGGTGATGAGAAGGGGCTATGGGTGCTCTATGCAACAGAGGAGAGCAAGGGCAACCTAATTGTGAGTCGCCTCAACCCCAACACCCTAGAAGTGGAGGAAACCTGGCGCACCAGCCAGTACAAGCCAGCTCTGTCAGGGGCTTTCATGGCCTGTGGGGTGCTCTATGCTTTACGTTCTCTGAGCACCCGCCAAGAGGAGATCTTCTATGCTTTTGATACCAACACTGGGAAGGAGCACCATCTCAGCATCCTGCTGGATAAGATGCTAGAAACACTGCAGGGCATCAACTACTGCCCCTCAGATCACAAGCTGTATGTCTACAATGATGGCTACCTGGTCAATTATGACCTCAGCTTCCAGACACTGAAGAGAAGGCTACCAAAGCCACCAGTTGAAAGGTCATCTGGAGCTAAGGCTCCACCTAATGCTGTCAAACCCGGCAAGCCCCGCAGGCCTTGAGATCCAATAGTAATAGCATTGGTAGAAGTATGTCCTCTTCTTCACTCCCCAAAATAGCCATTAGCCTTAATGATTGGTAGCATTGATTATATCTAGTAAATTTTTTATACTTAATATCTCAATCAGCACATTAAAGTTCTCTTTAATGATGGTTTAGGTGGATTTGAGTTTTTTTTATATATTTTATTTATCTATTTTTAGAGAGAAAGGATGGGAAAGAGAAAGAGTGGGAGAGAAACATCAATGTGTCGTTGCCTCTCATGTGTCCCTTACTGGGGACCTGGCCTGCAACCCAGACATGTGCCCTGACTGGGAATCAAACTGTGACCCTTTGCTTCACAGGCCCGCGCTCAATCCACTGAGCTACACCAGCCAGGGCTAACTGAGGTTTGATTGGGGAACAAAATATGGGCTGGAAAACATTACTGTCTCTTTACCAGAAACCTAGAATTGTAAGAACTGCAATTTTTAAAAAAAAGTATATTTTGTGTTTTGAAAACTGTGAATCCAGCTATAATTATAGAATTCTGTGAGCTAGATTTAGAATCATCTTAGGTCTAGAACCCCTGGTTCCAGTGCCACAGATCCAGGGGAGCTGATCATTAGATTGAGATGTGTAAGTTCCCTTCTTATCCCCAACCACCTGTGGGGTACCTGGGAGAATAAAGGGCAGTGTCTTGGTGTGAAAATCAGTGTTTCACTATCCTGAGTATATCTCACTTCAAGTACAATTGGGAGAGGGCTTAGATTTGAGTCATGCTCTAAGAAGTAAACAACTGATAGCTGAGTATGAAGCAGGCCTGACTTGGATTGGGGTGGAGGTCCAGGCATTCTAGTAAAGAATCCTTTAGTGTGATAGCAGGAAGTCTCCTAGACAACTATCTGTAGTTTCTTTGTTCAACTTCAACTCACTGATAACATATGGGCCTGGAATCTCTACTAGTCACCTATCATCATGATGAACCTACCCTCTAGGCAAGAAAATGGAATGTTTAAGGTTTCAGACCCTGAAGTCTTCACAGTCATACAGATACTAGAATAACCAACACACTGCTTTATTCTTATACTTTCACACATATTCATTCACAAATATATATCCAACTAGACATGTGCATTCTCCTCGTTGCACATGTATGGTATTTCTGTCCATGCCCAAACATCAACATTGACATAAATATGAATTTAACCTATTTATGAATGCATCTGCTACCAAAATAAAAATCAATCACTGTTTTCCAAATTTGCATGGAACTGAGAATCTGACTTTTTAGTTGCCATTAGGAATTTCACTGTTAACACCCTTTACTTTTACCTCTCGGTTTACAGACATTTCTTTCTATTAATGCTTCAACAAAAAGGTAGGCATTTAAGATGAGACTAGAATATTGAAAGAAATTATTTAAAAATTCGGCTGTAATAACACAGAATAGACCAAATGAAAAGCAAATTAATGATACTTTGCACGAAACAACTCATTAACATTTTGTTCTGAACGCCCCTAGAGCAGGGGTGTAAAACTCATTTTTATCAGGGGCCACATCAGCCTCTCGGGTGCCTTCAAAGGGCAGAAACAATTTTAGTATAAATGTAACTACTGCTTAACTGTTAAGGAGTTGAAATGACATTCAGCCCTTTGAAGGCTGCTGCGAGGATGACATGGCCCCTGGTGAAAATGAGTTTAACACTCCTAGAGGAAGCCTCCATGGCTAGTCCTGTTCCTGCTTCCAACACACAGCAAATTCTGCCCGTCGCACTCCACCAGTGCCCTGGGAACACTCTCAGTTAAGTCTAGAATCCCAAAATTCAGACACAAAGGAAAACACGACCTCTTCTTTCACTTAAGAACTTTGTTCTTGCTCCATTTCCCGTTCTAATTCCCAGCTCCTACCAGATCACTAAAAACGCTATGAGCTTTTTTCTGTAAGAGATTCTGTTCTTATCCACATTTATGTACTTTTACCTATGGCTTCAGTAGACACCGCTTTTCTTACTACATGCTTAGAAACTCAAACATAGCACAGCATATCCCACGTAACCAATCTGGTTTTTTATTTATTTTTTAATAGTTCCATCCTGAGAACTTGTGCCCAATTTCCTGGATAATTGTCTTATTTTATTTCATTATGTAGACATGGACTCACTAAATATGTCCTCTTTTCCCAGTTAGTCCTGGCAGAAACTGTGAGGCCAGAGTTAACATCACAGTATCTTTTTTCTGAAGAGGTTATGATCTTGGTTGGTGGGGCAGGGGAGGGGAGGGGCAGACCTGGGAGGAGTCATCTCTACTTAGCCCACCTTGTACCGGGTATGAATCAATAATCAAGACAGATCTCTGCTGGGCCACCTTTGGAGAACTGGAGTCGGGGTAGAACTTCACAAAATACCTGGCTCAAGCATCATCACTCATCCTTTTTGGAGCAAAAAGCCTGTGACTTGAAAACACACCAGCTGAGACAGAGGCCAGTGGTCTCCTCTCACTCCATCTGCCCCAGCTTCCACTTGTTCCCCATTTGCCTTTCCTCCAAGGTTCATGCCGCATGTCATCTCTCAAACATACAGGATGGCCCAGATTGGGCATCTTTCAGGTCAGCCTACCAATAAGAACATTTCTTCAAGTATCATTCGAGTGATATTAAAGACACCAGGCAAGCAGGAAGACTTTATGATAGCTGCTGACACCTCAGTGAGGCAGTTCAAGGAGAAGCTATCAGCTCATTTTAAATGCCAAATGGATCAGCTAGTGCTGGTCTTCATGGGCTGCCTTCTCAAAGACCATGACACACTGAGCCAGAGGGGCATCCTGGATGGTCACATCATCCGCTTGGTCATCAAGTCTAAACAAGGCTCCAGATCCCTGACCCATTCCTCCCAGAACATGCCAATGAACAAACTGCCACTGGGACAGAAACACCAAAGGAAATAGCAGCGAGGTATTCCGACTTGCTGTTATGAGTCACGCTTCAGTGGAATCAGCCCTCTTTGTGGAGCCTGATGCACCCCAGGGGCTTACCCAGGACCTGGAAGTGGGTAGACCTGAGTGCTTAACCCAGATGCAGAAAAATTCAAGCACCCTGTTGCTTCTGTCCACCACCGACCTTGTGAGACAGTCCATCTCAGAACACCCAGAAATGCAACAATTGATGCAGCAGAATTCAGAAGTCTCACACATCCTTGACAATTCTGAGATCCTATGACAGACCCTGGAACTGGCCAGGAACCTTGCCTTGATTCAGGAGATCATGCAGATCCATCAACCTGCACAGACTCTTGAGCGTTGTCTGAACTCACCTTCACAACTGGGTCTAGAGACAATCCCAGGTGGAAACAATGCCTTGGGCCAAAGCTATGCTGATTTCAAAGATCAAATACTGAACATCTCACAAGATCCCTTTAGGGACAACCCATTCACAGCTCCCATAGAAGGACAAGTGCAAGAACAAGTTCACTTTTCACCCTCACATCCACTATTATTCCGGGAAAGGCTGGACCAGCTTCCTGTAACCCAAGTCATCTGTACTAGTTCTTGTGATTTATCTGCAATCACCTCATCCAATGCTATCCCCAACAAGGTGAGCCATATTTCTAGGGGTAATACTGCTACTAATTCCACCAACGGCCAGAATCATACCTGTGACATTCAGCAGTGAGCTGGGGTACAAGCCTTACCTAGCAGAGAGCTCAAACAGCAACTCCAGGCAGAAGACAAAGATGCCACCATCTCTCTAGATAGCTCTGGCCAGAGGTTGAAGGATGACCTCGAACTTTCAGAAGAGCAGATTAGTTCCTCCCAGATCATAGGAAGCATGATGAAATTGCTTTTGAACAACTCCTGCCTGGCAGTTCAGATGATGATGTTCATGAGTATGTTCCAGCTGAATGAACAGTGGAGGCAGCAGCTTCTCACCTTCCTGCAGCAGACACAGCTTTCTGACATTCTTATAGCCCTAGCCAACCCTAAGGCATCTCAAGCAATGTTGCAGATTGAGCATGACCTACAGCTGCTGACTACCGAGGTTCCTGTTCTTCTGCCCTGGATTTCACCTTATCTCTGGGGCTTGGGTTGTCTTCCTGCCCCCAGTTGCAGCTACCTTGACACAGTGCCCAGGGCCTGGGTTGTGCCAAATAAGGCTGAGCCTGAAGGGCTTGAGTGCTGCCATAAATCTGGAGCAAGCCTGTAGAGGCTACAGTCCATACCTGAAGATCCTTCCCCTCTTCTACAAGCCCCTGAGACTCATTTCAGCAATGGAATCACTTCAGGCCATGGGATTTGAGAACCACCACACCAATCTCCAGGTGCTCATTGCTACTGAGGGGGACATCAGTGCTGCTATTTGCAAGCTCAGGAGATACCAAGGATCTAACTCTCATGTCTATTTCCTTGTTACCTGCCTGCTGACCCATTTGATCACCTCATTTGCCAGCCAGAGAAATCCTGGAGTAGGAGAAAGTGACCAATACTTTCTCCACCAAATAATTTACCATTGGCCATTACTGGAAGACCTGTCAATAAAATGGCTATACCCCACTCACCCCCATCTGAGGTTTCGCTTTGTTTCTTTCACAAAAAAGGCAACTATCTGAGTGCAATATCCTAGTCTCACCTACCTACATCCATGAACACACATATTCACATCACATGTCTATATTAATATAGAGAATCACTGGTGCACACAGAGAACCACATGCACAGATACAATACAATGATTACATGCCCAAGAACATGCATATTTAGTGTCAGACAGATGTGAACAGGTGCACAAGTTCACATGTCTCAGGTCCATATATATTCACATATATAGACACAAATTGAACACATAGGTATGCATGGCCATATACTCACATAAATACACACTTCCTAGAGACACATAACAGATCCACATGACTGGAAGGCAACACATACAAAAGGGAAAAATACTCCTGATGGATTCAGATATTTAGTCATAAAGACTTGATTTCTCAAATACAAATTGTTCAAATTTGAAAGTGGAAAAAGAAAGGCCTGGTGGGTCAGTGTGGGAAAAAGTCCATTTTATTTTATTTTATTCTATTTTTTTAATTTGTAAAGCAACTAAGGAAATATTGTCAGTTTAACAATATTGTGTATTTCAATCATAGAAATAGTGTGTCTTCCTAGGTCATCCTTATTTTCATCTTTAAAGTTTGTTACCTTTTTCTTTTTTTAATTTATTTTTTTATTTAATTCTTATTCAAGTACAGTTTTCTGTTTTATATTCCCTCCCCTGCCCCCCTGGTGCTCCCCACCTCCCTCCCATTTCCGCCCCCACCTTAATTATTGTCCATGTGTCCTTTATACTTATTCATGTGAGTCCCTCCCCTTTTCCCCTATGATTCTCTCCCCTCTCCTCTCTGGACCCTGTCAGACTGTTCCGTATTTGAGTGTCATTGGTCATATTTTGCTTGCTTGTTTGTTTTGTTGTTTAGATTCCTGTTAAAGGTGAGATCATATGGTATTTGTCTTTCACCACCTGGCTTATTTTGCTCAACATAATGCTCTCCAGTTCCATACATGATGTTGCAAAAGGTAGAAGCTCCTTCTTCCTTTCTGCAGCATAGAATTCCATTGTGTAAAAGTTCATTTTAGCCAGGTCTTAATGACTATTCACCCTACTAAAAGTTTCTTACTAACTGACATTTTTACAATCATAGGGCTTTTCTGGACTGTTCCTATTCTCTATCACAGGCAATCGCTGGCACCCTCACTCACATTCCATCTACAAAATGCACAGGCCTCTGTGGGGCATAATATTTTTCAGCAATATTCTTTAGCATATCTAGTGTTTGCAGCTCTTATTTTCTATAGTTAGCCAAAATCTCATCACCTTTTCCCCCCCAAGAGTATCTCAGCCAATTGGTTTAAAAACAGTTGTAACTCAACTACTCAATTATTAAATCATCTAAGAAGCTCTTGCCATAAGTTAATAAGTATTAAGGCATTGAAGAAATAGTGATAAAACAAAGACTCATTACTTATGAAATTTACTTTCTTTTGTGGTGCTACAGTATTCACCTTATGGACATGTTAGGTGGTGATACACACTATGAAGAAAAATTAAGCAGGTTAAGCTGTTCTAAATAAGGACTAATCAGGACAGGCCTCTCTGAAAAGGTGACAGTTGAGCAGAAACCGAAAGGAATTTGAGATTTAAACATGCAATGTCCTGAAAGAAGTATGTTCCAGGCAGGGAAGGCTGCATAATAAAACTAAAAGCCATCAGGTAGGAGTTTCATTTCTTTGAAGAATAACAAAGAGATGAAGTAGCTGGAGTGAACAAGAAAATGGTGATAAAAAGAGATCAGAGAAACCATGAAGAGATTTGTAGGTCTGGTGAGGAATTTGTATTTTACTCTGAAAATCCCTGTTGCACTTTGAGAAAAGAAGTAATTTTTTTTAAAAATTTATCAGCCTGGCTGTTGAGTTTGGAATAGACTGTGGTAAAGAAAAATTTGGAAGCAGTAAAACTAGTAGATGTCTTTGTAACATAACAGGTAGAAGACAGTAGTGCCTTTAACTAGGGCAGGATCAGTGAAAGGAGTGAGGAGTATCCTGATTCTGGACTCAGGGGGTCCAGAGATGTCGCAAAGGGGATCTACAGAGATGTCAGTGCTCCTCGCAGACCTCCAATTCTCCAGCCTTGACATCTTCATCAGCAAGAGTGAAGGACAGGTCCACAAAGCTCCAGGTGTGTCTAGCAAACTTGCTGCCAAAGACACCCATTCCACCACTGCAACCTACCAAAAAGATATGTCTCAAGAAAGGAATTATAGCTAAAACTGATGCTATATATATCTCCCCAATAAAACACCTCTACTAATCTAATTAAGCCTTTACCTTGGTTTCCTCAGTTTACAAAAAAAAGCCTAAGCTCTCCAGGTCATCTTTCTAATTATCATCCCAATATGCTTGAGCATCTCTCATCTGACTCAATATTCCACTTGTCAATTCTTCAAATCTTTCCATCCTACCAATTAGAACTCATAATTTAGCAACAGCAGAACCCTTCTACCTTCAATTTTCCGAATGTTCCCTCAACTTTCTTTGTTGTAACTTAATTCTGGTTGTCCACTCGGGACACTGCTTCTCCAGCAGTGCTGGTTGCTTGTTGCATTCCCTATGGAGTTAGAAGAAGGGGTCAGTGTCCTCCCTGTACCTTCTTTTGCAATTTGACCACAATTCTATACCTCCAACATTATTCCATATCTATCGGTATAACCATTCTGCCATAGCACTCACTTAGCAAACTCATAATGATCTATCCAACTCTGCCTGCTCTCTCTTTAGGCACACAAAAAGCAGACAACTGTGCTGACTAATTTCATCTAAATTTATTACCAAAATCCATAATTAGTCTGTTAGTGATCCTCCTACATTTTCCTATTCCAATATTTCTCAATAGAATCTGCATTAAAATAATCTGAAGAGTGTGTAAAACATGAATTTCTGACCTCCATCCCAAGAGGGTCTGATTCAGTAGGTTTAGAGTGAATCCCCAGATGTTGCTGGCCTGGGGAACCACACTTGGCGATCCAATGCCTGAGTCAATTCACTATCTTATTTTTTTGAAATGAACATTTTATATATTTTCAGCTCTTCTTAAACTTTTACCATCCTCATTTCTATTTTTAACTACAGCTGGTGTTTTGAGTATTCCAACAAGGAGACAAACGTGATCAGAAGTGACTTATACCTGTGTCCACTACTAAATTAGCGTTCATACTTATACATATTGCCCTCCAACCTGTTGTATTGAATAACCTGTCCATGCTCCTAAATCAAACTCTGTAATATATCTTCACAAACATTTACTCTTGAAATTGTTTTCTCTTTCTTATGCATCATTTTTTTCTCATTGGATTGTTTCCATCAGAATAAAACTATGTAATATTCTCATTTAAAAAAAAAAGAACAAAAAAGGCTTTACCCTTTGAAAAAGCATTCCCATACAGCCACCATTCTTTTTTCTCATTTAAAGTACTCTTATTGAATCCACTATTTTTCCAGTTCATTTGTTTTTAAATTCACTCCATCAGGTTTTCTGCCCCCACAACTTTTCTAAAAGTTGTTTTATCATGGTCCTAATTCTTTCTTGTTAAATCCAGTATCAATTTTCAGCTCTCATCCTCCTGACCTACCAACATTATTTGACACATTTGGTTACTTTATCCTCCTGGAAACTCTTCATCTTCTCTGTTTTTCTTTGATTTTTTGACTTAATGCTTTTTTTCTAAATATTCTTTGCTGAATTCATCTAATCTTCCAGACTTCTAAATATTGTAGGGCCCTATAATTCAGTCTTTTTACCTCTATTCTTTTCCTATATTTCCTAGGCTCATGATTCTAAATAGTTTGACAATGTGGATGAATTCTAGACTCATGGTATTGAATTACCTTCCTACATTTCCATTTTGATATAAAATAGACATCTCAAGTATAAGTGCAACTGACCTGTTTTTTTTGTATAACCGTATTTCCTCTTTTACTCTGATGCCAATAAATAGCCAATCCATTCTTTGAGTTCTTCTGAATAATAATAATAACAACAATAACAATTTATTTTTATTTAGAGAGAGGACAAAAAGAGAAAGAATGAGAAATGTCACGTGAGATAAAAACATCAATTGATTGCTTTTGATTCTTGCCCTGACCAGGGTCTCAACCTGCAACCCAGACATATGTTTTAACTGGGAATTGACCTGGTGACCTTTTGGCTTGTGGAACAATGACCAACCAAGTGAGCCACACCAGCCAGGGCAGAAATATATATATATATATATATTTGAAGTTAAAAAAATTTTGTCACCCTCTGCCCCTCTCTCATAGTCTAGCTTCTGTTCATCAGAAAGTCAATAGTTTGAAAATATGTGATGTTGACTAATGTTGAATAAGAGAAAAGACAAGAACATAAGATAGCAAGAAGAGGGTTCACTGAGGAGTACCTGAATTTGATTTTTAATGGGAACATGAAATATTAAGGAGTCTTTCTTAGTTCTTCAATATAAGTGATTCTCCACATACCACATAACAGGGCTTGTGGAAGCAAGACTCTTGGACTTAGAAGGAGGGTAAGCCAATGAGAAAGGCAAATGAGATAAAGAAAGTGGAAAAGTTAAAGGTTGTTGGAGATGGAGTTCCCAGGGATCCAGAGTACTTTAGAGGAACCTCAAGAATCCATTGTATGAGGCTGTGATGTCAGTGGTGAGGTCACAGAGGTGCCCTGACACAGTGGGTTCCAGCCCAGAAAGCTTGAGGGGTGTCTGTTCAGCAAGATGAGGGTGGTTTGGAGCCCTGCGTAAGAGAAAGGACAGGGTCACAGCTGTTTGGTATGTATTCCCCAAACTGGGTCATTCTTCATTCCATTACACCTCTACTCATCAACTATAGACCTCTTCCCCAGGGCCTCAGTTGTTCCTTCCCTGACTTCAACATCTGTCAAATCCATAGTCCTCTCCCAGGGGAGATAGCATCCTATCCCAGGGACCTCATTGCTCCTTCTTTGTAGATCCATTTGTTTCCTCACTTTGAGATCCCAGGCACTCTTTCTGCTCACCTTTCCTACTTTCACCATTGCCCAAAAGGATGATCATTGTCTTCCATTCACATCCTCCAGCTGTGTCCCCACATACCTGGGCCTCCAACTGCCTACCATGGCCAAAAGCGGAGAGGCCCTGCCACAGGGCAGCCCAGCACCAGTCCAGGATCCTCACCTCATCAAGGTGACAGTGAAGACACCCAAGGACAAAGAGGATTTCTCAGTTACAGACACTTGCACCATCCAGCAGCTAAAGGAAGAGATATCTCAGCGCTTTAAGGCTCACCCTGATCAGCTGGTCCTAATCTTTGCTGGCAAAATCCTCAAGGACCCTGACTCACTGGCACAGTGTGGAGTTCGAGATGGACTCACTGTTCACCTGGTCATCAAGATGCAGCACCGTACCATGGGCACCAAGTCCTCAGCGGCCTCAGTTTCTACCCCAACCCCTGGAGCATTTCCTCAGCCAAGCTCCATTTACCCAGCAGGTGGGCCATCCACCTTTAGCTTGGGTGTTCTCACAGGCTTCAGTGGGCTGGGCCTGACTTCTGGAAGTTTCCCTGACCAGCCAAGCTCACTGATGTGGCAGCATGTATCTGTGCCTGAATTTGTGGCTCAGATCATTGATGAGCCTTTTGTCCAGGGACTGCTGTCCAACACAAGTCTGGTGCGCCAGCTGGTTCTTGACAACCCCCACATGCAGCAGCTGATCCAGCACAATCCTGAAATTGGGCATATTCTCAACAACCCCGAAATCATGCGGCAGACACTGGAGTTTCTACGCAACCCTGCCATGATGCAAGAGATGATGCGTAGCCAGGACCGGGCACTCAGTAACCTGGAGAGCATTCCTGGTGGCTACAATGTGCTTCGGGCCATGTACACAGATATTATGGACCCGATGCTTAATGCTGTACAGGAGCAGTTTGGTGGCAATCCTTTTGCTGCTACCACTACTGCTAATGCTACTACTAACAGCAGCCAACCTTTGAGGATGGAGAACTGTGACCCTCTTCCCAACCCCTGGGCTTCCACACATGTTGGCTCAGGTGGCAGGCAAGGCAGGTGGCCTGGGGACCAGGACATATCTGAAATTAGAAATAGGGTTCCCAACATTCTGGGTAGTATAGGGTTCTATGACTATCTCCAGCAATTACATGAGATTACCCAGTCCCTGGGAACCTACCTACTAGGGACAGCTTCCACCCTCAGCCCAAGCCAAGAAGCACCACCACCAGGAAACCGAGGTCCCCCAACTACGCCTGCACCCCAGAAACCTGAGTCAGACCAGTCACTCCCCAAGGAGTCAGTAGCAATCAAAGGCAATCCCTCTTGCCCAGCATTCTTGAGATACTCCTTAGAAAGTAGTCCTAGACAAAACAGAAGCCAAGACGGTACAGGAAATGGCTCCACTGGTCACAGCAGCAGCATGCCTGATCTTATCTCAGGGCTAGGAGGCGCTGCCAATAGGGCCCCATTTGTTCCTTCACCATCTTCCTCCATGGTGGCTACCCCTGGAATCCCTGGACATGCCTGGCTACCACCACCAACATATCCTAGATCTATGTGGCCAGCCAGCATGAATCAGGCCCCACAGCTGCAGGATGAGATGCGTCGGCAGCTGCCCCTTTTACTGCACCTTCAGGCATCCATGGCAAACCCTCGTGCTATGCATGCCCTGCTGCAGATTGAGCAGGGTTTGCAGGTCCTGGCGACTGAAGCACCTCACCTCCTGCTCTGGTTCATGCCTTGCCTAGCAGGACTGGGAAATATGGCAGGAGGTGCAGAGCCTAGAGAGGGGACCCTTATGCCTGAGGCTCCCCCCGCAGCCCCAGCTCCTGATGTTCCCCCAGCACAGGGCTCTATGGAGCTAGGCCTCCATTCCACTCCCTTCCTCCAGGTACTGCAAGCCCTAGCTAGTGCCAATTCCCAGCAGCTGCAGCCTGAGAATCATTTCCACGTGCAGCTAGAACAACTGCGAGCCATGGGGTTTCTGAATCCCGAAGCCAACCTCCAGGCCCTCATCGACACAGGGGGTGATGTGGATGCTGCAGTGGAGAAGCTGAGGCAGTCATAGGAGCCCAAGTTGTTCAGACTGTATCTTCCCTCTGTGCCCTTTCCCCCATAGCCCACTGCACAGCTCTACCACTCTTGGATGCAGCTGCACTATGAACCAAATTTACTATGATGCCCTTTACTCTGGAGACAATGCCATTCCAGAGTCAGTGAGAAAGAATGAAGGCCAGAAACAGGGTGGGGTGCTGGGAGTTACCCAACCACCTCTGCCATTGTACCATCATGGGGCCCTAGTCTGAGCTCTGCATATGCTTGTCTTGAGATGCAATTACATCTAATCTCCAGTGTCACTTGTTGCCTGAGTTTGATTCTTTGTGGGTTCTGAGGGGAGGGGAACACATGGGAGAAGAGGTGGTATGAAAGGAGCTATATCTGCATGAATGGGAGGGCTTTAGGGGAAACTGGAATATTTGAAGGTAGAAGATTCAGAGGCATGGAGACCAGATCAGGGCAAGCTGAGGCAGTTTTCTTGGTGTCTTTTCAAATGTCCTCCAGATTTTGTGTCCTTTAGGACTTGCCACTGTGTACTCCATTTTTTGGTGCTCTCACCACCAGCCTGACTAGAGAGTGAAAGTGGCAGTTTCTTATTTTTGTTCAAAGACTATCCCATGGGTGGCTCTCTTGTTCTGGTTCCAATGTTGATCCCATAGTGGGTTTAGATAGAACAAGATTCTAAGATTTTTCTCATCTAACCAGGTTTACAAAGTTTCTCTAGCCACCACATTCAGAGAGTTGTCATTGACATAGACTCCCTCTCTGTGTCCTGTAGTTTTTGCAACTGCTAGGTCTGAAATTGCCTGCCCTGGGCTCAGCATTCACTATTAGGAGTTCAATGCGAGTAAAAGAGATGTGACCCTGGCCTCACCTGGTAGCAAGAACTGTTCATATTGTATTTGAAGAGTGCTCATTTGTAATTACAAACTATGAAAAATGCTGTGAAGACAAAGAGGGGAGTGTGAAATAGCTTAATAGGTTTGATCTAGTTTGGGGAGACAAGGAAAACTGCTGTGAGTATGTACTCTAAGCTACTATCTGCAAAGTAAGAATGAAGTAGGTAAACATTGGAGAGGGGCGGGAAGGTTATTCCAGCAGAAGGGCCATTACACACAAAGGCACTGAGGTGGGGCATGTGTCACACATGGGCAATACCCTTGGAATTTTGGACTAAATTTTACTTTGCACCCGGGAATGCTTCTTGTTGCCTGTGTACTGCTAGAGTGAATTTGTTACTATTCATAAATCAAGTGAGTGAACTATGCCTTCCAGCCCCCATACATGAAAATGTGCCCATTGGCTCACGCTGGCTAGCACACTATAGAAAAATGTACCAACACGCAGCGCATATTCACAGGTAAATACACTTTCACATCTACGCAATTGATGTCCATGTATATGAGCATACACACACAACACATTCTGTTGGAGTTTTAACATAGAAAGGAATTACAAACATATTTTAAAAGTATGCCACATTCCTGTGAAAGAAAGAAAGTGTCTTTGGTAGAGGAAACCACTGTGGTACAAGTGGTTGTGGAGTGTGTTTAAATGTCCCTCAGTGTTGGAGGTCCTTCAGGGGCAGGGAGAAACGGACCCTCTTCCTGGAATCCAGGATACTTGGACCAAAGTATATATTTTAGCTGCTTGTAGGTGGTAGTTTAGAAACAAAAAGAGCTTTTGGGGACAACTTTTGCCTGCTGCTCTAGGGTCCAATCTCTAGGCAGAGCACCAGATTTACCTTCCACTTCACTCCTTGTATCAGTGGGTGACTTCTTGGCCAGATCAAGGGAACTGTAGTTATTGATGCTGTTATGGAAAATAAAGATAAAAGTCTCACCTCTCTGTTTTCTGAAACTAACAAGGCAAGTGCTTTGGGCTGTCTCTGACTGGGGAAAATGTACATATACAATCTCTAATTTCCATTCTGGTAAGACCAGGTAGGTATAAAGAAAAAAAAAGAGTAAAAGAAATGTTGCTGCTTTCATCTGTCATATATGGGAAAGGGAAGCATGAAGGCTCATGTGAAGAAAAGCCAGCTTACCAGGGCAGACAGCAGGTGGGAGTCTGCATCTGAAAGTCCTGGGTAAAGAGAAGAGTCTTTGTTTAATGGACTCATTTCTGGCTATATCCTTTTGAAAACACTCTATAGCTGATGGGGTATCTAGAATCCTTGCTATAGGCTCATCTGTGTCTAAACTCATCAGCTACATGCCCTGCTCCACCATAAGGAAGTGAACTTCCAGGAGAGGGAAGTCCTGGGGCAGGCACCATCACAGTTCTCCATGAGTTAACATTGGGTCTGGTGCATGGAAAGCACTTAGTAAATGATTGTTTGAGCCAATGTTGTATGAGGAATGAGGAAATGAGAATGTGGTTTGGGAGGCTAAGTAGATACGAATCAAATAGAGGATATTGCAGAACTGAGGATAGTGCTTGGGGAAATAAGGACTGCTGGGGTTTGGGAAAGAGAGATTCTTGTGGGCTGATGTTACTAGAAGGGCAGGTCTCCAGAGATGTTCCATGTGCAATCCCAGCTCTGATTCTCACACTGTCAGTAGTGCTCCAAGTCAAATATCAGGGCCTTGGAAGAACCCCACACTAGGGGGTGCTGTGGGTGGAGAATGGAAGCAGGGTCAGAATTCTGGTCATACTATTACCCCTATGAGTGTTCCCTAAGAATATGGGGCCTGTGGACACATTGGGCAGTTAAGGCTTATGTGTATTCTGAACTAAGGAGAAGGCAGGGGTCTGGGATTTCAAAGGGGAAGTAGGCAATACACAGGTAGATAAGAAAGAACAAACATGGTTAACAAAGTCTTGCTTGGCCACCCAAATACAGGGAGGTGAAGAAAGCCCAACAGGCTGTGTAATTCTTCTCTGTCTCCCCACATAGTTCATGTTATGTTAAGGTGATAAATTCCTTCCCTTAAGCAGATTTTTCTATTTGTGATCCTTCAGGCAGTTAAATGTTCTTTTGGAGTCTTTTGTTTCTTGAAATTAAGCAGCTTAAAATAATTTATATACTAAAAACATATTTTGAGGTGAAAAACTCTGCTTCATCTCAATGTCCAGAGTGCAGAGGATAGGAGGGATAGTGTGTCAGGCTGAGGTGGAAAGACAGGTGAGTGCTAGATTGCACAGGGACTTTGTTGCTCATTTGAAGTGCTGATTTCATTCACAATTTATGCAGGATATGAATGAGAGTGGTAAGGGTGGAAGCCAGGTCCTGTCGAAAGACCTCTGTAGTCATTCTAGCCAGAGATGGGGTTACCCTTAGACTGGGGTTTTCCACAAGGACATGTAGCAAGAAGTAGACAATTGAAAATGTATCTTGGAGATAGAATTTATAAAGCTTTCTGATAAGTTTGGATGTGCTAAGTTAAGAAAACTGATGATTTATTTCTTTACTTACTCGGGCAATATAAATTGAACACCCTTTCTACGTCAGGGCCTGTGCTAGGTGCTGAAGGAGGGAAGTGTTCCAGACACAAAGCCCTGTCTTCACAGAGCCAGAGGAGAGGGAAGAGGTGCCAATCAGTATAGTTTGAAATGAAGGGAGAAGCTAAGAAGAAAGGAGGGTAAGGAGATAGAGATCCATAGGTGAATTCTTTTTGGGTGATAATCACAAAGAATGTCATTTAACCAGAGATGCGATTAATAAACAGATTTATCCAAGTGAAGGTAGGTCAGGAGCTAGAGTTCCCAGGAAAAGGGACATCAGTTAAAAAGCCAGGTACTAGCTTGGTGTGTTTTGGGGACACAAGCAGTCTGTTTATTACTGGAACAGATACTTGGGAGATGGGGTCAAGGAGGCTGGCATGGGCCAAATTATTAGGGCATTTTAGTCTTGGTAAGGCATTTAGATTTAATTAAAGCATAATACAAAAACTTTTGATGATTTTGGGTGCAGAGGTGAGGTTAATTGAGCTATATTTTTAAAAGATGACTTCTGGCCAAGATGGAGGTGTAGGTGGAAACACTGTGCCTCCTTGTACAACCAAGTTTAAAGACAACAAAGTTTTTGTAACAAAAACACAATCAAAACACAGAAAAATTGAACTTTATGGAAGTCCAACCACAATGAACCATTCAGCCAGATTGGTAAGAGGGGCAGAGTCAGCAGCTGGTGGAGTCAGTGGCTGACAGAGCGGAGTCAAGCTGGAAAAAGCGGCTGGACCCTCGGGCGCACAAGACGGCGTTTGGCAGATCCTAGGCGTGGGGTGGCAACGGGCGAACCCAGTGGGGGCGCGAGGTGGCTGGCTGACCTGACCCTGGTCACACATCCACACGCAGATAAACCAGGTGAAGGAACGAGCAGTGAGACAGACCACACAGGCTAGAGCCCCAGCGACTGGAATTAAAGCCTAAAAGCACCAATTGGAAAAACTTTCGGAATCGAGGTGCCGGGAGAAGCTACCAGGCCTACAGAGAGTTTGTTAGAGAGACCCATAGGGTCCTAGAGGGTGCACAGGCCCAGACATCTGGGAGCTGGCAACAGGGAGGCCGGGTTTGCTTGCGGGAAGCAGCAGAGGGGACCAAAATCTGAGAGAGAGCAGAACAAACTCCACTGCTCCTCTCTGACCCCGCCCCCACATGCAGCGTCACAACCCAGCAACTGGGCGCCTATGCCCTGGTGAACACCTAAGGCTCCGCCCCTCATACATAACAGGTGCAAACAGATCAAAACATTATGGCTCAAGAAGGACACCTCAGAGCTCCAGAGCCAATACTTCTAAGCAACCAAGAGATAGCCGACCTATCAGATGCACAGTTCAAAATACTGGTGATCAGGATGTACACAGAACTGGTTGATTTTAGTCACAAATTAGACGAACAAATGAAGGCTAAAGTAATTGAAATCAAGGGAAATGCACAGGAAACCAATAGTGATGGAAAGGAAACTGGGACTCAAATCAAGGGAGTGGACCAGAAGGAAGAAAAAAAATGACCAAACAGAAAAGAATGAAGAAATGAGAATTCAAAAAAATGAGGAGAGGCTTAGGAACCTCCAGGACATCCTTAAACGTTCCAACATCTGAATTATAGGGGTACCAGAAGGGGAAGAGGAACAGCCACAAGTGGAAAACTTATTTGAACAAATAATAAAGGAGAATTTCCCCAATCTGGCAAAGGAAATAGACTTCCAGGAAATCCAGGAAGCTCAGAGAGTCCCAAAGAAGGTGGACCCAAGAAGGAACACACCAAGGCACATCATAATTACATTAGCCGAGATTAAAATGAAGGAGAGAATTCTAGAAGCAGCAAGAGATAAGGGGACAGTCACCTACAAAGAAGTTCCCATCAGACTGTCAGCTGATTTCTCCAATAAGACCTTACAGGCAAGAGAGGCTGGGAAGATGTATTCCAAGTCATGAAATCCAAAGACCTACAACCAAGATTGCTCTATCCAGCAAAGCTTTCATTTAGAATGGAAGGGCAGATAAAGTGCTTCTCAGATAAGGTCAAATTCAAGGAGTTCATCATCACCAAGCCCTTATTATATGAAATGTTAAAGAGACTTATCTAAGAAAAAGAAGATAAAAAATATGAACAATGAAAGGACAGCAAACTCACAGTTAATAACAACCACACCTAAAACAAAAGCCAACTAAGAGGACAGCTAGATCAGGAGTGGAACCATAGAAATGGAGATCACATGGAGGGTTAGCAGCAGGGGAGTGGGAGGAAGAGAAGGGGGGAGAAGGTAGAGAGAATAAGTAGCATAGACGGCAGGGAGAAAATAGACAGGGTGGAAGGTAAGAATTTTATGGGAAATATAGAATATAAAGAACTTGTGACACATGGACATAAGCTAAAGGTGGGAAATGGTGGGGGAGGGATGTGCAGGGTGGAGGAGAATGAAGGGGGGGATGGGACAACTGTAATGGCATAATCAATGAAATATATTTAAAAAAATAAAAGATTATTTTCACTTTTTATAGTGTTAAGACCTGACAGTGCTTTTTCTTTATTTGTAATGCAAGTGCCTGACTTCAGCTTTGATATCCCAGACATCCACTTCAAAGAGGCATCCACTTCAAAGACTGCTGTCTCCAAAAAACCCTGCCATCTGCAGACCTAGATAAGGAGAAAGAAACCCCTCTGATAGTTTTTTTTTTCTCTTGCTGTGGTTTAAATTCCTGCTTCTGAGTTTTAAATCCACCAAGAAAGAGTAAATCCACACACTAGGCCCCCACTCTTGGCCTCAATAAAAGCAGAACCCAAGGTCTGTACTCTCTTCTTTGTTTGCCTCTCTCTCTTCCCACTCCCCCATCTCCAAACCCTGTTAGGTGGTCCCACATGGCCGTGTTGTGGGGGTGCTCCACCTGCAGAGCCCCACCAACCCATCTACCATGGATGAGAATAAGTCTACGAAGACATAATCTGCATGGGAAGGAAAGGTGGCCTATATCTTAAAGGAGAAGGGCCAGGAGCTTATTCTTCAATGGGCTTTTATTGGGTTCAATTTACATAGGAATATAGGGCCTATAGGTAAAGCTCATCAATCATTGTCAGTAATGATTAAAATATAGATAACATTCAAAGAACTATCAGGGCTTATTCAGAACAAGGGTCAGATAGCTGAAAGGCCACAAAACTTTAGGGAAGCAAACTCATTCTTTGCTTGGACCCTTATCATTTCAATTGAGGGTATTCTTAGCAAAGCAGGGGAACCAGCCCTTTTCAGCACAGGGCTGCACCCACCTCTGGCATCGTTTTAGGCTTAAATCAGGCAAGGGAAGTAAGGCAGCCAAGAGATTAGGACTCAGGCTATGTCAAAGCTGAGGGGCAAAGGTCCATCACCCTCTTTTTCTATAGCCCCCAAGTCCTTCCCTGAGGGCCTCTTTGAGATCGTGCTTGTCTTAGGGTATCCCTCTTTTGAGGAATCTTACCTGTTACTGGCTAACAAGTCATCCGTCCATAGCCAAGCAGGGTAAAGTAAAAGGGGGCAGAGCCTGTGCCCCTTCCAGGAAGATAAGCTTTGTCTCCTTAGTGGCTCATGGTCTCAAGGCCTTTTTACTCAGCCTTAGCCACAAGGGGGTTACAGTTTCTGAAGCCAGGCAGGGTGGTTCCCAACACTATATAAATTCCAGGACCTGTAAATATTGGGTTCGCCAAAAAGTCTGTTTAGTAAAATAAAATACACATTTTTCATTTTCAGTAAAATAAAATACACATTTTTCATTTTCACTGATAACTTTACTGATTTGGATACTTTGAGAATGTCAGCTATCTCCCACATGGTATAACATTGATTGTTCTCAATTAATATCTTGGTTTGATTGCTATCAACCTCAACTGGTCTACCTGATCCTGAGGCATCATCCAGCCATGAAGCTTTGAAAATGCTTTTGATATGTTTGATCAGTCACAGCACCTTCTCTATACACTGCACAGATTTTTTTTGCATTTCATTTGCATTTTTATCATTTTTGAAATAAAGCATAGCATGCAAAAATGTGTATTTTCTTCTATCTTCAATATTAAAATGGCTACACAAAAATTTACCAGTTTTGATAAGTTTGTTTTATTTATTTTTTTGAATTTTTAAAGAAGCATTTAAATCTTAGTTTATTGCTGTGCAATTACAGTTGTCTCCGTTTTCTCCCCATTACTCTCCCCTGCCTTACCCACCCTACCTCCCACATTTAATGCTCCCCCCACCCTGTTGTCTTTGTGCATGGGCCCTTTATACATTTTCCTTGATAAGTTTTTTTAAAATTTACAATGATATGACAGCTGTCACAATACAATCTAACAAAATTGTTTAGGATGAAGTTAAAGACAACTAACTGCTGCTAGAGCCATCTTACAGAAAAAAAAAACTTTTTGCCTAACCCAAGAATAAGTCTGTCTCTTCCAAGATTTCCTGATGGCTATTGCTGAGGGGTGTCTTGCAATAATAGAACCACAAGGCCCGTCCAGCCACAATAATGGTTATTGATAGGTTAAGGCCAGCACAAAACTGTGGGAAGTAGAGACTTTGATGGTCCAAGAAAGGAAGCAGGGACACAACCTAGCAGGCTATTGAGGTATTGAAAGTATTGAGGTGATCAGATTGAGGATATATTTCAAAGAAAAAGCTCATAAGGTTTGCTGATAAGTTGAATATGGAAAGAAAGGACTCAAGGATGATTTCTGTGTCTTGGGCTTGAACAACTGGTCAATAATCTTACTAGAAGAGGGAAGGAGACTGGACAGATAGGCAGATTTGAAATTCTGTTCTGATATCAGCTGTTTTGTCTGTAAACTTAGCTGAGATACAGAAGTCTGTGGGAGAAACAGGTTTGTGGAGAGGCAAGAGTTCATTCACGGTTATATATTACTTTACTTATGACAGCAGAGAGGAAGGGGAAAAATACGTAAGTAGAAGGAAGAAATTTCTATTGGTGTTAATAAGCCAAGAAAGCAATTTCTATAATAGGTGCTACTCAGCTGTTATTCTTTAGCTACAGCCAGTGGTGCTAGTTTCAAAGAATGCCTTTCATTTCCAATGCTGTCTTCAGTGGGTCTGCTTTCCTGTTAGCTTTGCACACCCATTTGGAATTCACTGTTTTTTTTTGTTTTGTTTTGGCCTACTCTGAAGGTTACTGACCCTGTTA
Organism: Sturnira hondurensis; assembly: GCF_014824575.4. NCBI lineage: Eukaryota > Metazoa > Chordata > Mammalia > Chiroptera > Phyllostomidae > Sturnira > Sturnira hondurensis. The sequence goes on from NW_028096048.1 coordinate 182,035, forward strand.
CAGAACAGACACACAGGGACCTGGACCCTGGAGGATGGTATACTAATACCATCCTGACCACCTACTGGGCTGGTCTGTCTGTTGCCAGAGGAAAGACATCTCTCAATGCCAGAGATTTGCAAAGAGGAAAGGAAAGGTTTATTTAAAGCTGTACAGACTTAAAGTAGTGACCCAGTGTCCCCATTAAAATATCAAAGTCCTTTAGGATACTCACAGCGGCCCACAGCCCTTCCTTCTCCCCCTGCCCTAATTCGGGGTACCATAACTCAGGAAAAGAAGCACACGTTCATGTTTCAGGCTGCTGGCACCATCAACTGTGTCACCGTCCAGGCAGGATCTCTAATTACTCCAAAGCCATGTGGCACCTTCTCATGGTCTACTGGCAAAGAGTTCTTTCACCCTTTTTCCAGGCAAAGTCTCTCCTGATTCCCAGGCCACACAGCCAAGGGGAGCACCTCAAAGCTGCGTGGTCCTCTTCTACCAAAGCTGCAGGGGTCTGCACTCTGGTCAAAACCAAGTGGTTCTTTCCTTCACGTGGCTGCAGGGGCCCCCACTCTGCCAGAAGCATGTGGCTTTCCCTCTCCACTGCCACAGCTTCACAGTTTCCTCTCTTTAAATGGCTGCAGTGTCTGGGTTTAAATCCTAGCGCCAGTCCTCCTTTGCAGACCCATTTCCAACTCCTCCTACAATCGGCTACACTAGCCAGCACTCCTGTATTATTCCAAGTTTACTGGCCTGCCATCAGGAGTCTGGGCAGGTGTGGCTCCGGGCGTGGAGCCAATCATCTCCAAGCTCTCACACAGGCGCTGTAATGGGGGCTGGGAGTTGCCTCCCAGTTACATCCTGCGTGGAAGTCACTCCCTTCTCTCTGACTCAAAGCGTGGCCACAGCTATTTAACATATCTATGAAACCAGTTAAAGGTTAAATGACCATTCTAGAGGTTGTCAGTGAAACTGTTGTTACGCAAAACAGTTGTCAATGGCCCTGCTCCATTTGTCCCTTCCCCCGACTGACACCTGTGGGGGTGGGTAAGGGGTGAGGACATCTTATTTGTCTTTCTAGTATTTCCTGGACACCCTGGGTTCTGGACCCCATTTTAAATCCCTTTTTGGGGTTCCCCTCTTGGCTGCACACTGTTACAAGCCTAGTCCAAACATTTCAGAGGTTTGAGAAATAAGGTGTACCAATTAATTCCTCTGGGGTGGCAGCTCTGACTCTATTTAAAAATGGCAAAAATCCAAAACAGCCTGATATATTTATTTTTACAGTAAAAAATTATAATTGCTATAGGGATTAGAGACTTTACTCTAGGGCCCCACTAGACACTGGAAAAGACACAGGCATTCTTGCTGCCTGTCACATACTGAACCCAATATGTAGAGACAGGGATTGAATCTTTATGGGCGCTTTATCCAGATGGCCAGGAATCTGAGAGGTCTATGGGTTCATGCCCCAACAGACCATCTTACATTTTATTCCAAGCCAGCCTTTTTGTAACAGAGAACAAAGTGCAGTGGGGTTTTGAAATTCAGGGAAAATTAGATTAAAAAAATAACTGCAGTATTCTCACCCTGGGCAATTAGCTGTTCCCAGGGGTGGGCTGTCTTCTGTCTCTCCCTGGAACACAATGGCCTGGATGTCTCCAATTGTTCCCCAGGTGGTGATCTTTAGCAGTGCCCCAGGAGGTCTGCTGTTTCTCCTGGGAACCTTATCTGTAGTTTCTGAAACAATAACTTTCACGTATTCATTATCTTCTAGGCTTACAACTATTTACCTTAAACTAAAATTTTCCAACTCTTAAGTCTCCTAATACCACCTGCCTGGAGTTGTCAAAACAGTGCCTGAGAGTTTCTGATTTTTGTTTTCACAGCCAAAATATGACTCCTCCCAAGTGACTAATCTGCTTTTCAAATATACCTAAAATCTAATTGTTAAGTTCTAAAAACCTAAAGTCAAACTGTTAGTTTCTCACAACTTCTTTTGTTGAGCTCTGTTCCTGTGAGAACTGAAATCATAGTTTATCTCTTTGGGAGCAACTTTGTTTGCAAGCTCTTGGGGAGCACAATGCGATGCTGTCTTTCCTGGAACTGGGTTTTTCAGCCTGTGGTTCTCACATGCAAGCTGCCTACAAGACCCTGAGTGAAGCTGGACAGACTAATTACACATCTCTTCATTCCGTTCATATAGAAAAGGGAACCTGTGGTCCCGAGTAAGCCATGGCCATTACATAGTAATTTAGTGAAAGGTAGGTGACTAGAGCCAGTATTTTGTGAACTGGTTCTATGGTTGCCTTTTCAACTCAGCTATATTCATTGACTGAACTCATTTGGTATGATTTTCAGCAGTAACAGAGGCTGGTGCAGAACATGTTCTAAAAAGAAACATTATTTTTTTTTCAATTACTATTTAGTTCAAATCATCAAGAGAGCCAACCTAAGGCAGGTGGTAGAGACCTTGTTGCATTCGAAACCGCGAGAACAAATGTCGGAGACTTTCAGGGTTTCAAAGGTGTTACTTTATTGGCCAAATTTAACCTGCGCAGGGGCGAACTCTCAAAGTGTCCAAGGACACGGTGCCCGCGAGGGCTGCAAACGAGAGTTGTGCCAAATGCTTACCGGCTTAGGGTTTTATGGAGGCGCGCAAGCAAGCTGGTTACAGAAGCAGATGTGGCGGTTAGCGGTTGGCTCAGGGGCACAATAGGGTTACTGAGTATTGGTGAGTTAGCTCGTGCACTGGCTCGTGCTCCTTTACTTGATTGGTCAGTTGAGCTCGTGCACAGGGGTAAAATTTTTCCCCTAGTGACTGTCTATCTGCCTGACTGACCGTTGCTCTGGCACACCCCGTTCTTCCGGTGTGTCCCAGAGCCTCTTTGCATTAGTTAGCAAAACATCTTTTACTTCCTTAAAGCTACGCTCTGGCTAGTTCCCCCTTGCCCTCAACAACCTCTGCCCTTCCCCCATTCAGGTCTCAACTGTGACCTCATGGCTGACATCACATCCACTAAGGCGGCCCCTGGAGAAGGGCAGCGGCTGTGCCTGTGGGAGGTAGGTGGCTGCAGGAGTAAGTTGGGAGGTGGTACCCATAGGACGTGGGTGAGAGGACATCACTGGACACCCACTGGCCCCTGCCCACAGGTGTGCTCAGTGTTACATCTACGTTTCTACTGGCCCTCAGGTGCTCCTGTACCTGCCTTCAAGAAAATATGGCATGGGCTAGGGAAGAAGCAGGAGACAGCTGCCTGGTGTCTGGTCGAGAGACATCACATATCATCAGAGTGTCTGTCAAGACCCCACATGACTGCCAGGAATTTATGCTGGCAGAAAATAGCAGTGTCCGCCACTTTAAGAAACAGATCTCCAAACGCCTTCACTGGGACACTGACAGACTGGTGCTCATCTTCACTGGAAAGATCCTCCGGGATCAAGACATTCTGAGCCAGCGTGGCATTCTTGATGGATCTACGGTCCACTTGGTGATCAGAAACCATCTGTCCAGTCCCCGAACTCTGCCGGATCCCACAGGCCACTGCACCCATCGTTCTGAAGCCTCCACCTCAGACCGTGCTGGGTTGGTAGCCAGGCTGGGCTGGCTAGCCCGGAGCTCACCTGACCTGGCTGACTTCTTCAGCCAGCTGGCTCAACTGCTGACGGCTGCGCCTGAGCCTGTGGTGCAGTTCTTGGAAGATCCTCTAGTTCAAGGCCTGGCAAGTGAGAAACCAGCCAATAACAGCCATGTTCTTGAATCCTCAAGGCCAGTACAGAAAACTGAGTCAGCTTTTAGGACTCCAGAAACCTTGCAGAAAGCAGCTCAGCAACAGGAGGTCCTGCAGGCAGACAAGCAGGGGCTAGAGGCATCGAAGGCAGTGCCAGGTGGTGATAATGCTATGCATCCGGTTTCCTCTGATATCCAGCAACTCATGCTCTTCGCTCTTGCCCCACTGGTTGCTTCCAGAGGCCACAACACAGGTTCAGAGCTTTGCAGAGGGGAGGCCAATGCTCACAGCAGTACTGATACCACCACTGTCATCCCCACTGCCTCTGTCCCCTCTAGGTCAATGGCACAGGAGGTCAGTGTGGGAGTAGCTGCTCAGGCCAGAAGCATGGCCTCAAACCAGGCCAATTCAGGGTGTGGGACCAGTGTGCCAGACTCATACTCAGGCCAAGAGCTTTCCTCCCAGGATGGCCAGCAGCCCATAGGGAAAGCCACTCTAACCAGTCAGCTGAGACCCTCGCCCTCTGCCTTGCGTAGAGCCTTGCATGTCCTCCAGCAAAACCCAGCTCTGTTACACCAGCTGGCCACTCATAGCCCCCTGAGACATCATATACCACTACTTCCCATCCTCACCAACCCACGAGCACTGCAGGCATTAGTACAGATAGAAAAGGGCCTGCAGATACTGTCCAGGGAAGTACCTGATCTGGGACCATTTTTATGGGGCCCAGGTAAACCGCATGGGACTACAGGAGCCCCTGAAACTAGGGATGCAGGACGGGGTCACAGAACAACCCCTGTGCAACCTGCCATGGCAGTTTTTCAGCTACTTCATGAATTGGCCAATGCCTGTTCCCAGTCTACCCAGTCCTCACTATCCTCACCCCTCCTCACTGACAGCAGGTACCAGCAAGGACTGGAATATCTGAAGGCCATGGGCTTTGCTAATCGTGATGCCAACCTGCAGGCTTTGATGGCCACAAGCGGAGACATCTATGCTGCCATTGGGAAGCTGCTGGGGGAACCAGAGGCCTAGGGTCTCCCAGCTGATGCTCACAATGCACCACCTCGTGGAGAGGGAGGAAAAGAGAGGGAAAGGGGAAGGGAGGGGAAGTAGCTTATTTTGGGAATTCCTCCTATTCAGATCACGTGCGCACTGGTACAACCCAAGCCTGTTCTACATTAAAAAGATTGCTTGCATCTCATGTGTGATGTCCATTTAGGGATAGACAGGCAAAGGGAATGTTGTTTGGGGGAGAACAGGATCCTGTTAAATGGTCTTGGGTTTGCACTTGACCCTCTCATACCCATGATCTCAGGGTATTTTCCAAATTTGAACAGTCCTATCTTTTTCAGTATTTTTTGTCCTGCTCAGTTGGCAACACAGTTCCTCACCAACATTACCATCATCACCATGAGCCACCTCTAATTCCTACTCAAGTGGCTGAAGGCATTCTGGGATTTGCCAGTCTCTCCCCTGCTCCCAAAGCCATGGCTTTTTTTATGGCCTATGGAAGCCATCTACTTTTTGACTATTATTTTGTCTTCAGGTCCAGTCTCTTGGTATTGCAGGAAAGATGTTTAACTTCTCCCTCAGCTAGGGCTCTCCCTTTGATACCTTCTTCCTGGGCCAGAATCCTGCTTTTATGAGATCCATACCCACTACTCCAGAAGCTACATCCTCTCCTCCTATGCAGACTTCCTCCCTTTACACTGCAAAATGCATGACTCTGCTGCCTTATTGGTTACTGGACCAATAAGGTCCAGTTATCTCTCCTCTTATCTCTGAATTTCCTGAAAGTGTCTGCCCTGCCAGGGATCATGTTTTGCCACCCTCTGTAGTCTCTGCTAAAGTGCCCCAGGATGGGGCTGAAACTTTCTCAAAACTCTTTCTCATTCCTGATCTTCCCACGTTTTTCTATGGAACTTCATATGCTGACCTTTCTTTCTTCAGCTGCTTCATTTAATCTACTTTTAATCCATTGCCTTATAGAACTTCGTGGGAGTATGTTACACCAAATATTTTATTCATCCTTCAGAGGGTTTGGCCATTTCCTTGGTTTTTGCACATATTTCTAACAGCGTGGTTCCCAAAGCTGAATTTATTTGTACTTTCCACAGTGTACTAGCCTTCCCTTTGGGTGTCCCAGAGGAACCTCTGGCTCAGCATGTCCAAATATAGCTCAGCTGCTTTTCCCTGACTCCCATTCCTACTTTAAATTTTGTAGTCCTAGTGCCTTAGTGAAAGTCATCACTACTTTTCCAATCCACCCATTATTTTCTGTACAACTCTGCTCTATCAGTGAGGTGGCTCATGGCAGATGGAGCATGTGCCTTATTTAGTTTTCATTCTCCTCAGACCACACAGTTGGTGATTGACAGAGATAAGTGAGCCCAAGGTCTTTGATTCCAGAGTTTGTCCTCTTAGCTTTACACTGCCTCCACAGCCAGGATCAATCAGTGAGCAGAAAGTGTATCCCGTGTGGTCCAGGCACAGAGGAAAGTACAACTTAGGTTGGTAGTAGGGAGGGTTTTGTCAGGGCTCAGAGAAAAGGATTTTTCTTTTTTAATCGTACATTACAAGAATGTGAATCAGTGTGAGTTTGTGTTTGTGTTTGTGTGTGTTTTCTAAGAAAGGCATATGGATTGATTTGAAAGTGGTGGGGTGAATTCTAGTCCTGAGGATGGGCTATGGCATTGGGGAGAACTCAGCAGGTGGCTGTTCAGGACCTCCCAGAGCTGAATCACTCAAAGTCCAGTTCAAAGTATCTCCTTCAGCACATTGAAAGAGCTAGACTCAGGGCTAAAAGAAGCAAGAATCTCCAGTACAGCAGGGTTCCATGGTTAGGCTTTTTGAAAACTCTTCTCTGCAATTTGGTAATTGCACTGATTCCTGTGCAAGTGTATAACTCGCAACGTGGTCTGGCAGAAAGGTTGCTTGGGTCTCTAGCAGGGCCATGCTCAGCGTAGGCTGAATAATTTGCACATTGCTGGTTAGTGACTTTTGTCTACCCTCAGAAGTCAAATTCCCTTCATGTGTGTTCTTAAGAATGGATGATACTGAAAGCTGGGCTGTGGTGATAAGGAAAGTGTCACGTGGGAAAACATTGCTTTCTGCTATTAACCACTGAAGTAAAGTAAACCTCACTTTACTTCAGCCTTGAGTTAAAACTGATTAAAGATTCTTAACACACACACAGACACAGACACAAGGAAACTTTCAGAGGTGATGGATAGTTTTAATACATTGACTGTGGTGACAGCATCATGGGAGTATGCATGTGTCCAAACATATTAGGTATACTCTATACATGTACAGTGTTTGTATATCAATTTTATCTCAATAAAGCCATGAAAAAACTGAGCTTGATCCATCACAGCTTCAATAAATTCATAAAACTTGTAAGGCTGCACATTTTTCTGGTCTTGGTCTGGCTTTGCAGGCCCCTAGGAATCTAATCTCATCAAGCTTCCTTGGGCTCTTCCAGCAATGCTCTTGGTTGGCTGTTCCTGCACAGCTGTCCCGTTCCTCCTTCACTTCCACTTCCTGATCTACCCCTTTGTTCTTTCTCCCTGAGCTCCTCTGAGGCCACAGACATGACAGGTCCCTGAGGGTGAACTTGCCTCTAAAGCTAGACTTGAACTTTTCTATGGCCAGAACTGACATTTCTCCTTTTGTCTCACCAAATTGCAATCCTGAGTAAAAAACTTTTCCCTCTCTCCTGATCCTTGTGGATGTGACTTCATCTGATCAGCCCAATGCAATATAAAATAAAGAAAATCCAATTGTTTGAACATCTCCTGTGAGTCTGCCATGCTTGACATACAGTGTCATTAGTTATCACAATAGCACGATGAAGACATCAATCACTAATACAACAAAAAAATAAGATGCGTACCAGTATGGCCCATAATATTTTTCCATAACATTTATTGAGACAATATTAGCATTATGTAAGAAACAGGTAAGATGTTTATTTTGATGAACATTTAGAATGCTAATATATGAATCAAGAAGTACCTAAACAATATGGATTATTTTAGGTCATGTAAATATAATAAAACATAGCATACCTTTATACACTTAATAATCTTCATACATTTAAAGGTTTTTTAACCAAATTCTATCAACTACCATCAATTTTTATGGAGTGCTTGATTATGTCAGGTTCTAAGGCTGAGGCTGTTAAAATAGCACAGACTAGATTATGCAGCTGATAGCACATAAGGAAGTCAAGATTTTAGCTTAAGTATATCTGGATCCACATATTACATTTCCTTCCATTGTAAAACACTGGATAACATATGAGATATTGTCCATACAAGTGCATAATCTTAGGACAATGATCCTCTCTGAACCACAGGCTCTTCACTTAAAATGCAGATAATGACAACCATATTTTTGAGACACTGGGAGGAGTATCTGTGGGCCTGTTTGTGTATTTTGGAACTGAGGTTATTAATGCAATAAAGACTTATTTTAAAAAAGCTTTTGTATTCTGAGGCATCTGCCTTGAATCCTTAAGAAATTACTTTGTGGCTAAGAAGAAAGGGATCTCAAAATGGAAGACCAGAGAGGTGGAGAAAATGCAGTGTTAGTAAGCACTATTCATAATATGAACATGTCTAAATATTTTGAGTTGTGACATAGTTATCACAATAACCCTGTGAAGTTATATAATATAAAACAGCCCTAAATAAATTATAACTTGGCTAAAAATATTTAGAGAGGTTACATAGCTTTCTCCTCTTATTTTATTGAGCATGTTACATGATAGGCAATGTCTTAAGTTTTTTTATATATGTTAATTTATTTATTCTTCACCACAACATTAAGAGTTAGATACTGTCAATACCCACTATTTAACAGTTTGTCAAACTGAGGCATAAGACGATTTAACAAGATGCTGAAGGTCACAAAACTTGCAAGTAGGGGAACCAAGATCCAAATCCAGACACTATCTGACTTTAGATCTTGTGTGCTTCATCACTCAAAATATTCAAATTCAAATTCAATTTACTTCACATGTTATTTTTTCTATTTGAATTCACAGTAGAGCATCCCCACTATGAAACCCAGAATGTTTTCAGAAGAGCAACTGACTTACTCTTTAATAAATTGTAGATACTACTGAGACAATATTTAAAATGTTATCATTGTTCTGGCTACTCAGAGTTGCTTAAGAAGCCTCAGAAAAAATATACTTCCATGTGATTATTGATATCTCCAATTTATTTGTCCCTTTTTCCTCCTTCCAGAGTTTTCTGCCACATAAACACATTCATATCATAGGTCTCTGCCCATGTAACTTGCATCTAGGCTACTATTATGCAAATGTAATCTTCTGATTTCTAACCTCTGCTCAGAATTCATATTGAAGTCTTTAGGCGAACTAGTCTTAGAAGTCGACTTCGAATTTCTTTGGTCCGAGCCCCATAGATGACTGGGTTGAGCACAGGAGGCACCAGCACATAGAGATTAGCCAGAAAGATGTGCACGTGCTTGGGGATGCGGTGTTGGCCAAAACGGTGGGTGAGGAAGGAGAAGAAGGCAGGAATGTAGAAGACCAGAATGACCCCAAGGTGGGAGCCGCAGGTACTCAGAGCCTTGTGCTGGGCATCACGAGAAGGAAGACGAAAGACAGCACGAAGGATAAAACCATAGGAGATAGTAATGAGAATAGAATCCAGACCCATGGCCAACAGGGCCACAGTCAGCCCATAGATGATATTGACAGTGATGTTGGCACAGGCCAGTCGAGCAATGCCCATGTGCTCACAGTATGTGTGTGCCATGACATGGTGCTGACAGTAGGGCAGTCGCCTCAATAAAAAGATGAAGGGGGAGACAATGGCCACACTACGGAATATCCCAACAAGGCCAATTTTGCCTATGACTGTATGGTTGAGGATGACTGTGTATCTCAGTGGGTTGCAGATGGCCACATACCGATCAAAGGCCATGGCAAGAAGGATTGAGGACTCCAAAGCATAGATAGAGTGGACACAAAACATCTGGGCCAGGCAGCCATCAAAGGAAATCTCACCAGCCTGGAGCCACAGGATGGCCAGCATTTTGGGCACGGTGGTAGAGCTGAGAGCCAGGTCAGAGAGTGAGAGAAGGCAAAGGAAAAGGTACATGGGTGCATGAAGCGTGCTGTCCATGGCAATAACCAAGATGAGGGCAGCATTCCCAGCCAGTGCTATCAAATACATGGCACAAAAGGGGATGGCAATCCAGATGTGGGCCCACTCCAGCCCTGGGATCCCAGTCAAGAAGAGAGTGGGTGGGAGACTGTCATCACTAATGTTGGAAGTTGACATTCTGCCTGGCAAATAAAAGACTAACCAGTAGGTGCTAGTACACCTGTCCTGTAACATTAGGTGTTTGATTCATTCACGTAAAACGATGATCTTTTCTGTGAATAATGTATTTCAGATTGAGAAAAGTGTTTTTTATTAGATGTTCCAAAGTCTTAAAAGGTACTGTTTAAGTATGATCTATTTCTGTCATTTGCCATGTTCTATGTTCTAAGCACCAAGGTAAGAATTTCCCCTGTGTAATTCTTCCAGATTTATCTCCTACCACATCCTGCACATTATTCACTTTATTTTGCCCACATACATCTAGAAAAATCTGTTGCTTCTTTTTCCAGTTCATGCTATTCCATTTGCCCAAGGAGTACTTTTTCTTTTGTTTTCTGTTAACCTCTGTGATTTGTAAATATCAGGTAGTCCCTCTGTCTCCCAGAAGCCTTCCTTCTCTAATCAAGTCCTTAGTCATCTTTACTAATTTTTATTCATCCATTACTTTTCAAAAGTCTGTTGAGCTGGGAACTATGTCTTCACACTGTTGTAAATCCCCACAACTTACCCATACATAGAAATTTTGCTCAAAATTCACTAAAAGGCTCAGTTCTAGTAACTCTTAGTGACATACCTTTGACATCTTGCCTTAATGTCATAATGTTTTACTGACTTAATCTGTGTTTTTGTAACATAGCTGCCCAGATAAACATCAGATGGCTTATTTTTACATCTCACCTAAATTCTCTAAGAAGAGGCTAGGCCACCTGAATACACTCAAATGCATGCTTAAATAACTACAGTGTTTTGAACAACCATGCGGGTAGTGTGTGAGAAAGTAAGACATGCATCAGACATGCTGGCTGGGAAAACAGCACTGATAACTATGGTGAAACTAGTTCCATATAGTGTATGCCAAACAGTGGAATGGTTGAATTAATGGATTGACCAAATGTCTATTATTAACAAAGGCAGATCCAAGGAGTGGAGCGTCTTAGAGCTCACCAACAGTAGACATCCTGAAAGAGTGAATTGCTTTTGGATGTAGAAAGCTACTATTATGTACATTCCCCCTCTCCCCAGTAACATTGTATTCCCCCCAAATCCTTCGTAGGATGGCTGGAATCCTGAATTTCAGTCCTGATTCTATCACTAGAGTGTTATATAACCAGAGACAATCCTTCTCCATGTTGAGAAGTCTTAATTTATAATAAGAAACAAATTGGTAAGTATAGTATAATCACAGAGAAGTAAAGCATAAAACAAGGAATACAGTCAATAATATCATAATAACTATGTTTAGGGCCAGAAGGGTACTTGAAATAACAGGAAGATGACTCCTTAATTTATCATTGCATAACCACTATGCTGTACTTATGACACGAATACAGAATAATATTGAATGTAAACTATAATTAAAAATAAAAGAAAATTAAAAACAAACAATTCTGAAACTCTAGTCTTTCTTTTTTACCATTCACTATTCAGCCTTGGTAAGTCTCATTGCCTTTTTGAGACTCAATTTTCTCATTTCCAAATTAAGGATGACAACACCTGGCTTCCTTATCTCACACAGTTTTTCTGGTTGAGTAATAGTGAAGTATATGGAATTAAAAATTTGGACACCAAAAACAATGTCCTCCCCATTTTTACAAGCCCTTGGCCTCATTGCTACATGTAAGAGTAACACAGAATATAATAATCATACTCACCTCTGTCTTGTCAAGAGGAGGTCCATGTTCAGAGAAGTGAACTGATACACTCCAGATCACAAAACCTGTTGCTGTCAGAACTAAAATTAGGTTTCAGTTCTTCTGATTTAACAGTTGGTGTTTTCATCACACTCACTGCCGATTTACATGGCCAAACACTAAATTACTACTTTTTTAAAGCAAAGGCAGCATAATATCAGTATCTAATGATACAATCAGGTTACTCCTCTGGATTCCAAAAAGAATGATAAAAGTGGGGAGCCCCTCTGATTTGCCTGTAGACTTTCACTAATGGCCTCAGACACTAGAAGAAAGACGCTTGGGTTGTAGACAGAGGAGGGTTGAAGTCACTACCACCTGCTCTTCTCCTTTTCCCCTAGCTTATTCTTACCTGCAAGAGAAGATTCCAAATCATTGTTATAAGGAAGTTGTTACTTTGTGAGCATCTGTAGTTGTGAGAAGCAGAAAGATTAGTTATAAGCAAGGTGTTTTCGAGGGAAATGAATGAGGAAAAGACTGAGCTGAAGCAGCACTCTGGATGGAACAGTGCTAGCATCCTCCCAAATTTGTCTCACTCAGCCATATCTCTGGGTCACCACAGTTTCTCACTGCTTCTTCCAAGACCTAGACTTCAGTAAATGAACTCTAAGTTCTTTCTTTGGGCACAGATATTTGAGGACTCTGATTTCAAGTGAGTGATGTGTGTTTATAAACTGAGGTTGGAGCTCTGTGACCCATGTCGTATGTGAGTGTGAGGCTATGTGGGAAGGCATGTAATGTAGTGAGAGCTCTTCCAGGAGTGGTGTACCTGAATACAATGTCTTGTTTAGGGATGTGAGAACTGTGGTTTTGTGTAGGCTGTATAGGTGTGATTTGGAAGATAATGGTATCTGAGTGTTGACATGTCTGAGTTTAAGTGGAGTGTGGGTTGAAATATGTAATTTGTCCTTAGTTTTGTGAGCTGAGTGAGTATCTTCAGCTTAGCTCTGGGTTCCAGTCTCCTGTGGTCAGGGGCTTAGAAAGTGAGGTTATTTATCGACTCTTTGTGATATTCATGTGTGAAAACCCAGGGGGCCTGATCTAGGGGTTTGAGTCATGGTGCTCATTTGTGGGAGAGAATAAGGAGGGGATGAGCAGGGGAGAAAGAAATGAGAAAGGGAGGGAAGCTTCCCCTAGAGAATTTTCAAGAAAAGTGGGAATATAGCCTGGTAATTTTTGTTTTTCTTCCTTGCTCTTCTCTTCTGTTTTCTTCTCTTTCCCCCTAAATACTGTGCATTTCACTGGATTTTTGTACATGAAGGGTAATGGTATTCTGTGTGCATAGTGTATTATTAATGCTATATGCAAAGATGGTGGGAAGAAATGACAGTGGACATTTTTATGCTCCACTGTTTTATTAGACTTCATTTCACAAAACTTAAGTTCAAAATTAATTACTAAAAATTCCAAAAGCATGGAAGCAGAACATTGAAGGAAACAGAGGACTGTTCTGGGCATGAGCCTTCTGCTACTGCATAGGTTCCATGCCCACAAAGCTAGCCCTGGGAGTTAGCAACTTCAGTCTTCTGGCAAGATCTCCTTGTTTTTGATACCATATGATCTCACCTTTGACAGGAGCCTAAACAACAAAACTAACAAGCAAGCAAAATATGACCAAAGACACTGAAATACAGAACAGGCTGACAGGGACTAGAGGGGAGAGGGGAGAGATTCACAGGGGAAAAGAGGAAGGATTCACAGGAAAAAGTATAAAGGACACACAGGGAATAACTAAGGTGGGGGGAGTCGGAAGGTGGTGGGGACCACTGTGGGGGGGCAGGGCTGGAAATATAAGACAGAAAACTCTACTTGAACAATAATGAAATAAATATATAAAAAGATCCCCTCGTATTTGATATTAGACATACATCAAGCATTTGTATCAAGAATTTCTTCCTCGATACATCAAGCCTTCAAAGTACTATATACTCCTTTCTCTTGTGCATACAGTAGTCCCCTCCTAGAAATTTATTCATAGAAGATATGTTCCAAGACCCCCTGTAGATATCTGAAACCATGGATAGTACCAAACACTATTCCCCCCACCTCCCTCCCATCCCCCCACCTTAGTTTTTCTCCGTGTATCTTTTATACTTTTTCCTGTGAATCCTTCCCCTTTTCCCCTGTGAATCTCTCCCCTCTCCCCTCTGGTCCCTGTCAGCCTGTTCTGTATTTCAGTGTCTTTGGTCATATTTTGCTTGCTTGTTTGTTTTGTTGTTTAGGCTCCTGTCAAAGGTGAGATCATATGGTATCATATGCTATAGAAAATATCTATAGTATATTTTCTCCTACACATACATACCTCTATTAAAGCTTAAACTACTCTTGAGCTTTGGAGTCATTGTGGAGTAAAAAAGGGTTACTTGAACACAAACACCGTGATAGTGTATCAGTCAATCTGATAACTGAGATGGCTTCTGAGTGACTAATGGACAGGTAGTATATACAGTAGGGATATGCTGGACAAAGAGGTAATTCAGGTCCCTAATGGTATGGTGCAATACTTTGTCACACTACTTACAATGGTGTGCAGTTTTAAACTTATAAGTTATCCATGATGAAATTTTCTGTTTTAACAGTTTTCAGACCATGATTGACCACAGGTAACTGAAACCACGGAAAGCAAAACCTCAGATAAAGGGGGACTACTGTTCCTTTCTCCTCTCATATTAAATCAAACCCATGGTGTTCAAAATTTTTGCCTGGGTACTTTGTAAAATAAATTTGAAATAGTATATGTTCCCTCAAAAACATTGAGATTTCAAAATTGTCATTTAGACCTGGCCTGGTAGCTCAGTTGTTCAGAGCATCTTCCCAATACACAAAACTTTGGTGTTTGATTCCAAGTGGTCAGGGCACATACAAAAAATTAACCAATGAATGCATAAATGAGTAGAACATACTGGTGCAGTATACTGCAGTGCTCTCAACATCTCCTTAACCAGGGCAAATATGCTCTATAATTTGACTTATAATTATACTGTGTGTGTGGTCAGCCAGTGTACCAGTGCTTCTTATCATGCCTGGCGTCACTTTGTGTATGATTGAGGTGCTAATTTCACATGCTCTAATAAATTCAGATGTTGACATTAATTTATATATGGCTTAAGCACTCTTTATGGGATTCTTGTGGATACTTATCATAGTTGCATGGTAAAAAAAGTCACAAGCTAAGTTAGAAGACCTAGGTTTAAATATTCTGCCATTGACAAGCTGCACACATTTGAGATGTCCCTTTTTCTTTGTAGGCTCTAATGATCTGTTCTCTAAAATGAGGGGCTACATAGAATACTCTTGGAGGACCTGTTTTGATCTAGTCTACTCCTGTATATGAATGTTGAAACGCTGACTGAGAGAGGTGTGGAGCACTGTGGATACTCCATATTCCCAGTAGTCCTTGAGCTCCTGAGCTGATATGAACTCCTGAGCTGTTAGAAACTCAAGGGATTTCCTGGAGGCAGGCTTATATTGCTCAGGCCAGGCAGTTGGCAGAGGTAACTGGTGGCTGTGGGCAGGGCATACAACCCCCCACCTATTGCTCTCCCTTTGTCTGCACCTCCCATGCATGGAGCTGTCACAAGTAGGTAAATTGGGAGGTCAGATGCTCTAGACTCAGGCTAAGGCAGTCTGCCTCTACTTTAAAAATCCTGAGTGTTAGAACATGACAGTATGAAGGAGGAAGTGCTGTTCCTTATCAGTCAGATTCTTTTTTTTAATGCTTGCTTTCACTTTCCTCACCTACCCAGGTTTGTATTTTCTGTCTGTTGTTTGTTTGCTGAAGTCCTGCCATTCTTTCTGCTTCAAGTCATTACTTTGCCTGCAGAGACACCATGTTAGGATACACTTTGGATATAGATGCCTCGGTGTAAATAAGTACCCCCTCACTTTTCTCAGAATGATCTGGTATAAGGGGTACAGAAAACAACACTGGCTGCTTTGTAAGCCACGAGGCAGGACCTTACATAGTGCTAAAAGACTTCAAATAGAAGGTGTCTGCATACTGCACACAGAGGCAAACAAAAGTTGTTAGGAAGTGTTTTCAGGTGGGAAAAGCAAAGGGGTCCTACAAATACGGAGTGAACAAAAAATTGCATAGAGAAGGGGCAAAGGCAGGTATGGTGCAGGCTTTAGAACTCAGAGTTGCACAGTCTCTGTATGTAAGCATTTTCACACCTGTCCACCTTTGGATCTACACAACAGCTACAGCTAAGTTTCTTAGCATCTCTAATTTACAACAAAGACAGCCGAAAGGGATCTGTGATTTACTTAGTATACCTCCTGTTGGAGAACCTGCACTAACCATAGCTGGGACTTAAACAAAGAGTCAGGGTTGAGTTCTTGCACCTGGTGAGTCAGTAGAAAAGATAGGACTCTCAGAGGTATAATGCAGGCTGGGAAAGAAACAAGTACAGAAGGAGATGCAAACCTATAGTTGTGAGAATGGTGGGAGAGAAGTTACCTCTGCTGGCAATGACAAACCAAGTGTTCATGAAGTAGGGCATCATTGATTCTGGACCTGGGAGATGGTTTGAATGGGTATGCACATTCTGGGAAACCTCTGTCTGCATTTAGAATCTTTGCAAGTTGAGGAACTGTGGTTCATGTTTGGGTAACAACAAATATAGATCTATCTGGGTACCTTGATGTTCAAGAAAAATTTTTTTTAAGACTCCAGGCCAGAAATATTGATGTAGTACTGACCATAGAGGGCCTTCAATTCTCGGCTTGTGAGATTGGATTTGACTAATATTAGTTTGTATTAGAAACTAATATTTCCCCTTGGCAATGGGGAAACATGCAAATTTTCTAATCAGAACAATGTCTATTTTAGATTTTTCTTTAAAAATATTAGTTTTACTCCAGAATAGAGAATGAGATAGAGAGAGGCATGGGATTTATTAGGAGACTGTTATTATGGTACAAGGATGTAATTTCTTAGATATAAAGTATATGGTACAAATCAAAGCAAACAAAGAAAAGTGCTGACAGAGCTACTTCTGGGACTCTATTTGTGTCTGTTGTTACCAAATTTAATGTAGAACATAAAGGGAAGAAAGAGCCAATGATGTTTGGATTCAGAGCCTCAAACTTAAATACAATGATGTTGTTATTTAAAAACATGTGGAACACAGATGTGCTCTGGAAAATCATTTTAACTACTTGCTAAGTAATTATTAATTATAAACAATTTCTTTTTTTTAATACAATTTTTATTTAATTCTTGTTCAAGTACAGGTTTCTGTCTTATAATCCCAACCCTGCCCGCCCCCCACCCCATGCTCCCCGCCTCCCTCCCCTTTCCACCCCCCACCCTTAGTTATTGTCCATGTGTCTTTTATACTTGTTCATGTGAGTCCATTCCCTTTTCCCCTATTACATATTATTAAATAATTATTCAGTTCTAAAATGAAATGTTTGCAAAGATGAAATGTTTGCAAAATGAAATGTTTGCAAATGTTTTCAACAAATCATGTTATTCAGGGAGACAAGTAATACCATAAGATAGATAAAGGAATAAAAAATGAGGGGAACCACAGGAGCCAAAAATGCATCTGATGAACATCTGGAAGATTATCTCTATGTATTCATAGCTTCCTCTCCATCCGTCTTCTGTCTGGACAAATATCTGGAACAACTGAGAGACTGCAGTAGAATAGAAAAGGTAGGGGTTCATAATAAGGTAAGTGTAGGTATAAAGAAAGGCAACATAATCTCTTTAGCCAGACAGACAGACTGAAAAAACTTGGACAATTTCAGAAATGTTAGTGACAATGAGAAACAAGAATGAGCGACTTGGTGAACAAAATTGACAAATGTCATAAAATGAGAGTCTGGATGGTACTTAAGGGTCTTAAAATATTAGTCCTAGGCCACAGGTAAAACTGTGTGTTTGTTTTCTTTACAGGATAGTGATCAGAGAATCTAAGAAATAGTTCCAGCATGGGAGGTAACCGTGACAACAGTTCAGGGCTGCCTTCCTTTACCCTGACTGGTCTCCCAGGACTTGAGACCTCCCAACACTGGATATTTCTGCTCCTTGGTACTCTCTACATTGTCTCCATTGTGGGCAATGCCTTTATCCTTTTTATTATCAAGGAGAAGCAGAGCTTGCATCAGCCTATGTACTACTTCCTGTCCCTGCTATCAGTTAATGACTTAGGTGTGTCTTTTTCCACACTGCCTACTGTGCTGGCCACGTTTTGCTTTCACTTAAGGGAGATCAGCTTTGATTCTTGCATGGCTCAAATGTTCTTTATCCACTTTTTCTCTGTCACAGAGTCTGGAATCCTGCTGGTTATGAGTTTTGACCGCTATGTGGCCATCTGTAATCCGCTACGCTATGCCACAGTGCTCACTGATGCCCGTGTGGCACGCATGGGCCTGTCTGTTATCATTCGCAGTTTCTGCACAGTTTTCCCAATGCCTGTCCTTCTGAAAAGGTTGCCTTTCTGCAAGGACAATGTACTCTCCCATGCCTACTGTCTTCATCCAGATCTGATCCGCCTGCCCTGTGGTGACATCACCATCAATAATATTTTTGGTCTAACCATCGTCATCTCTACCTTTGGTGTGGACTCTGCACTCATTCTTCTCTCCTATGTGCTCATACTACGCTCTGTCCTTGCCATTGCTTCTTGGGAGGAACGGTTAAAGACACTCAACACATGTGTCTCACACATGTGTGCTGTGCTCATCTTCTATGTGCCCATGGTTGGTGTGTCCATGGCAGCTCGATACAGGAGGTATGTTCCACATTATGTGCACACACTCATGTCCCTCATTTATCTCTTTGTTCCGCCAATGCTGAACCCTGTTATCTACTCCATCAAAACCAAAGAGATTTGCCGAAGGCTTTTTGAAATATTACTGGGAATCAAGTTTTAAGCAGGAATCATGGTGAAGGCCAACTTGCAGAAAATAGTTACTGTTATTGGACAAATCTGAACTTTCCAAAGCTATTTTTATAAGACTTTCAAAATGTCCTTTGGTCAGTAACCTACTTTTAGGACTTCTGCCACCTGATGTTTAGTGATATCTTGGCACTTGTTAACATTCTAGTCAACATGCTTTGGCAAGGTTAACTGGGTTATAATTCAGCAAAAAAAACATTTGCTCAACCCTTCTGTTTATTTTAATTCAAAATGTACACTTTTATAATCAGTCCCCAATGTTGTCAAGATGGGTTTTTATTATCATTGTTTAAAGTGAATCATCACAACCAAAACTACTTATTACCGTGGAAGTAGTGGCACATTGGGTGAAGGGTTCTTTTCCCTAGTGTTTGGCAGAGGCACTGTTTCCCATTCCCACCAGCAGTGTGTAGTGTCCAGATCCTTCCACATCCTGCCAATTTGTATTGACTTCATCTTTTTCTGGGTAAATAGTCATCTTGACCAGTGTGAACTGCTATTTTCTGTGATTTCAATATGAATTTCTTGATAATTAGAGACATTGAATATTTTTCATATATTCTTGGTCATTTGTGTGTCTTCTTTGGTAAAATGGCTATTCAACTCCTTAACCCATTTTAAAATCAGGTTATTTGTACTCTTTCTATTGAATTGTAAGAAGTTTCTTTTATATTTCCCAAGTTACTCCCCATCAGATGTATGGTTTGCAAATATTTTCTTCCACTTCATAGGTTGCCTTTATTCTATGTTGATTGTTTTCTTTGTTGTACATAAACTTTTAGGTTCATATAGTCCCACTTGTTAAACTTTATTTTTGTTACCTCTGCTTTTAGTGTCATTACTACATGATGCATTAATGACACTTTTGGGTATATGTTGAAAATAAGTGAAATAGGATCTCAAAAACCTACCACCACTTCCACAGTCAACACAGCACTAATTACAAAATTCAAAATGTGGGAAAACCTAAGTGTTTATCAACCAATAAAGAAAGAAATAAAGTATGGTATACACATACGATGGAATAGTAGTCAAGCCTTTAAAAAGAAAATTCTGTAAGGTGCAACAACATGGATGACCTTCAAAATATCACGCTAAATGAAATAAGCCAGACACAGAAAGATAAATCTCCTATGCTTTCATTTATATGAACTAGAAACATAAGCAAATTAGTAAAATTAAAGAGTGAAATGATGATTGTCAGTGTCTGGGGTAAGGGAAAATGAAGAGTTACTGACCAATGGGCATCGTACCTGTACTCAATGATAAAGTATTGTGCACTTAACATTTTGTTAAGAGGGTAACTCTCATGTTAAGTGTTCTTATCACATAATATAAACTAAACATGTCAAAAGAATATGAATTAAAATAAAATCTCTATTTTAGAGTAGCTCTAGATGTTCACGTCAGTATTTATTTCAACTACATACACTGTGCACCCAGTTTTTAGGATGAGATAAAGGTAGTTACATGTGAATTGTATGAAATATTCTAACTTTCAGTAAAATTAACATTTGGTAAATTTGGGTAGTAGTATTATGAAAAACAAAAGAGAGGATGTTACAAAATTAAGCATTGAATTTACAATATTATAAAACAATACAGAAATATGCAATATAATTGCAAAAAGTTTAAAAAGGAAGAAAATGAATGTGAATGGGAAAGGGTTAAAGTGATCCAATAACTGATTTTTTAAATAAGCTAACTGAATGAACCAACCTGTGGAAAATAACATCAAAAGGAAAAGAAAACTTAATCGTTTTGTATAACACCAGAGTAGATTCATTTCTTAAATGACAGTAGAACATTCTGTAAGTAATTTGAAGTCTTTTCTAAAGTTATATTTTATTGATTATGCTATTAGAGTTGTCCCAGTTTTCCCCCTCCCACTCAGCACCCCCTACATCCTCAGCCAATCCCCACACTTCTTTTTTGTGTGTCAGTGGGTCATACATATACATTCTTTGGCTACTCCATTCCTTATACTGTACTTTACATCCCCATGGCTATTCTGTAACTATGTATTTGCACTTCTTAATCCCCTCTTCTCTTCATTCATTCTCCTACAGCTCCTCTCATTTGAGAACCATCAAAATGCTCTCCCTATCCTTGATTCTGTCTCTGTTCTTCTTGTTTGCTTTCTTTGTTTTTCAGATTAGATATTAGTGGATAGTATTTTTACCACTTTATTGTTCATAGTTTTGATCTTCACTTTCTTAAAGAACTCCATTTAACATTTAGTACAACAATGGTTTGGTGATAACGAAGTCCTTTAGTATTTCTCTTCTTTGGGAAGTTCTTTATCTGCCCTTTGATTCTCAATGATAGCTTTGCTGGGTAGAGCAGTCTTGGCTGTAGGTCCCTGCTTCTCATGACTTTGCATATCTCTTGCCAATCCTTTCTAGCCTGCAAACTTTCTCTGGAAAAATCAGCTGAGAGTCTTATAGGAACTCCCCTGTAGGTAACTAATTGCTTTTCTCTTGCTGCTTTTAAGATTCTCTCTTTATAGTTAACTTTTGGCATTTTAATTATGGTGTGTCTTGCAGCTGGCCTATTGTATCTATCTTGTTTGGGACTCCCTGTGCTCCCTGGACTTTCATGTCTATTTCCTTCCCAAATAAAGGAGTTTTCATTCACTATTTTTATCAAACAGATTTCCAATTCCTTGCTCTTTCTGTTCTCCTTCTGGCACCCCTGTGATGTGAATGTTGGAACACTTGAACTTGTCCCAGAGGTTCCTTCCACCATCCTCAGTTTTTTTAATTTTTTTTCTTGTTCTGATTGGCTGTGTTTTGCTTCCTGGTGTTTCATATCATTGATTTGATTCTCAGCTTCATGAATTCTACTGCTTTTCCCCTGCAAGTTGTCCTTTATTTCAATTAGTGTATCCTTCATTTCTGATTGTGTCTTTTTATGCTGTTTAGGTCCTCATTAATTTCTTGAGCACCCGTATAACCAGGGTTTTGAACTCTGCATCTGATAGATTGCTTATATCCATTTTTTTTTTAGTTCTCTTTCTGGAGTTTTGATCTGTTCTTTCATTTGGACCTTGTTTTTTTTGTGTCTTTCTTTTGGTAGCCTCCCTGTGTTTGTTTCTATGTATTAGGTAGGCTTCTATGTATGGCTTCCTGTCTTGGGAGTGTGGCCTAATATAGTAGGTAGGCTGTAGGGTCTAGTGGCACAGCCTCCACTATCACTCAAGCTGGGTACTTGAGGCACATCCATCATATGGTTTGATTAGACCCTCCTCTTCTACTTGAACCTGGACTGTGTTGGCAGGTCAATGGGATAGGTCACCCAGTCCATTCTGCTGCAAAGACTGGCTGTGAACACTCACCACCAACCTCCATCCTCTGTGGAGAATCAGTTGTGCAGGGGCAAGCTGGTGGTACTCTGATGTGGTCTGTATCTATCCACTGGGTGCATAGGCTCTGGCGTTTCCCATTGGTGCAGGCCCAGTTCTAGCTCCCCTATCTGTGTTCTACCTGGTGCCACCTTGCATAAGCTATAAAGTATTCTGAGATGACTGCTACTTGTGTTGGGCTTAGATGTTCCCAGGCATAGCAAAGCTGTGAATCTAGGGTGGCTATTGCTAGTGCTAGGCTTGGGGTCACTTAGCAAGAATTACTGAGGTGAGGGTTCACTGAGGGTGGCTGTTGCTTGTTTCAGAGAATTGATGAAGTTGTGATGCAAGAACCTAGGCCAGCCCTTCATATGGAAAAGTCACTGTTAACAACTTGGGTGGGTCCATGAGTTGGGTGAGATGGAGTTTTAAGGGGTCTCCAGAGCAGGGAAATTAGTGTTAGCCGGGTTGATGGCATCTCAGAGATGGCCTGCTGGATCTTTGTGGGGAGGTTTCAGAAATGGAATAATAGCCACTGCCTTCCTTTCTGTCTGGGAGAAAGCTGTCTCCAAGCTCATACACTTTGTTTCCTCCCTTTATGCCACAGTTGCCTTTGAAGGTGCTGCCCCAGACTTAATTCCGAGTAAATCTATGTATTAGTTCTTTAAGAGGAGCTCTTTGGGACCCTAGAAGTTTTTCTAGCAACTCAATCCCCACTGGTTTTTTCACTCAAAAGTTTTGGCCCTTATGTTTCTGGCACTGGATTCCTGGGCTTGGGGTCTGGGTGAGGAGATGAGGCTCCTCATTCCTGTGATATTCCTTCTGAATTTTTATCTACCACATGTGGGTGTAGAACAAGCTCATTCAATGTCTCTGTCTCTCCACCAGTCTGGATGAATGTGGATTTTTTAATTTTGTGGTTGTGAGGCTTCCATTCAACTCAATGTCTGATGGTTCTGTATCATGGTTGCTGTATAGTTTACCCATGCTGCCATCTTGACCAAATTTATAGAACATTTTATAAGTAATGGAAGTCTTGAATAAATTGGTACTTTGAAGAAAATTATAAAAAATATAAATAAACACATAAATAAATAAATAACTGGTGATTGAGAAAGTAATTGAAAGTTAACAACTATTTTTCCACCATATCCAACCTATTATAGTACAAGACCGTTTTCTTTCATTTCCCCCCAATTTTAAGCAATAGATAATTATTTTTATTCTAAGCAGAATTGAAAACCTATGCAATAGGTTAAATATGGTACTGATAAGAGACACAGAAAAATTTATATCAGCACATTTCTATAGCTTAAACACATAATGAAAACATATGTGTAAACACTAAAAGTTATAAATACAATTAAGCAAAGTACACAATGAATAATTGACATATCCTTGGATTAAAAAAGGGACCCATGTTTTCAAAATCTCTTAATATGATTCATGTTCATGAGTGAAATAATGAAAAAATATACAAATAATAGCTGATTCCAGAAAATGTATCTAATGGAAAAAATTCTATCGTCTAAAAAATGAAGAAAAATATCTGTATATTTTCTTTACATGTTAAATTGCACACTTTCTGGCCAAAACAAGGGGAAAAGAATTTTGTTTTTGGACATTGTTATTGACTAGTGTTTTAGGGGACTCTTTTAATAATGTAAGAAACCTTGAGAGGAAAATGAGCTCTTTTACCTTACCCTTTTATCTGTAATTGGGTACTAAGTCTTCAAAATTCTAATTAGACTTTGGCTTATCCAATCTTTGCCTGTACTCCACCACTGTTGGTACCTTATTTTGGGGCTGAATTATTACACTCACTTCACCCTGGCAATATCTTCAAACTGATCTCACTGTTCACCACTCTTTTTTTCTCACTTTCCAAGCTGCAGCCTGAAAAATCTCCTTAAGGAATCTGATTATAAAACATTCATAGGTTTAAAAGGCACATATTGCTTAAAGATGAAGTCCAAATATCTTAACATATACCTTAATAATATCACTATTGTATTGATTTCTTATGTCTTACTACTCCTAAACACATCCCCCACCTCTCAGTAATAAAAATGTGCTCCAGCTATATGGAGCTACATGTGATTGATACATGTGAGCTATAGATAGGACACCTCCTTTGACGAAGTTTTAGAATGCTAATGTATGAATCAAGAAATAAATAAACAATATAGATTACTTAGGTCATGCAAATATAATAAAACATAGCATACCTTTATACACTTAAAAATCTTCATACATTTAAAGGTTTTTTAACCAAATTCTACCAACTACCATCAGTTTTTATGGAGAGCTTGATT
Source organism: Sturnira hondurensis (assembly GCF_014824575.4). NCBI lineage: Eukaryota > Metazoa > Chordata > Mammalia > Chiroptera > Phyllostomidae > Sturnira > Sturnira hondurensis. The sequence goes on from NW_028096048.1 coordinate 206,373, forward strand.
TATGTCAGGTTCTAAGGCTGAGGCTATTAAAATAGTACAGACTAGATTATGCAGCTGATAGCACATAAGGAAGTCAAGAGTTTAGCTTAAGTATATCTGGATCCACATATTACATTTCTTTCCATTGTAAAACACTGGATAACATATGAGATATTGTCCATACAAGTGCATAATCTTAGGACAATGAGCCTCTCTGAACCACAGGCTCTTCACTTAAAATGCAGATAAGGACAACCATATTTTTAAAAAAATATTTTATTGATTATACCATTACAGTTGTTCTATTCCCCCCCTTCAATCCCCTCCACCTGCACACTCCCTCCTGCACCATTCTCCCACACTTAGTTTATAACCACGTGTCTCAAGTTCTTTAGATTCTATATTTCCCCCACTGTTCTTGCCCTCCCCCCTATCTATTTTCTACCTACCATCTATGCTATTTTCTGTGCCTTCTCCCCCCTTCTCCTCCTCCCACTCCCCTGTTGCTAACCCTCCATGCGTTCTTCATTTCTATGGTTCTACTCCTGATCTAGCCGTCCTCCTGGTTTGCTTTTGTTTTAGGTGTGGTTGCTAATAATTGTGAGTTTGCTGTCCTTTCACTGTTCATATTTTTCATCTTCTTTTTCTTATATAAGTCACTTTAACATTTCATATATAATAAGGGCTTGGTGATGATGAACTCCTTGAACTTGACCTTATCTGAGAAGCACTTTATCTGCCCTTCCATTCTAAATGAAAGTTTTGCTGGATAAAGCAATCTTGGCTGTAGGTCTTTGGATTTCATGACTTGGAATACTTCTTTCCAGCCCCTTCTTGCCTGTAAGGTCTCTTTTGAGAAATCCACTGACAGTCTGATGGGTACTCCTTTGTAGGTGACTGTCCCCTTATCTCTTGCTGCTTCTAGGATTATCTCCTTCATTTTGGTCTTGGCTAATGTAATTATGATGTGCCTTGGTGTGTTCCTTCTTGGGTCCAACTTCTTTGGCACTCTCTGAGCTTCCTTGATTTCCTGGAAGTCTATTTCCTTTGCCAGACTGGGGAAGTTCTCCTTTATTATTTGTTCAAATACGTTTTCCACTCGTGACTGTTTCCTTCACCCTTCTGGTACCCCTATAATCCGGATGTTGGAACGTTTAAAGATGTCCTGGAGGTTCCTAAGCCTCTCCTCATTTTTTGGAATTCTCATTTCTTCATTCTTTTCTGGTTGGATGTTTTGTTCTTCCTTCTGGTCCATTCCATTGATTTGAGTCCCAGTTTCCTCTCCATTGCTATTGGTTTCCTGTGCATTTCCCTTCATTTCAATTAGTTTAGCCTTCATATGTTCCTCTAATTTGTGACTTTGTTCCTCTAATTTGTGACTATAATCTACCAGTTCTGTGAGCATCCTGATAAATAGTGTCTTGAATTGTGCTTCTGAGAGGCTGGCAATTTCTCGGTCACTTAGAGTTATTGGCTCTGGGACTTTGAGTTCTTCTTGTGCCATCTTTTGGGCTGCTTGTGCCTGTTACATAGCAGGATCGGAGCCCTAAGGTGTTCACCAGAGCAGGGCAACTAAGTCGCTGGGTTGTGATGTTGTATGTGGGGGCGGGGTCAAAGAGGAACAAAGGCGTCCCGTCTGCCTCCTGCCACCGCAGCCCCCACTGGTGCCACAGCTGCCACGGTCACTGGGCCCATGGGTTTTGTCCCATTGCACGCGAGTGTGCCACCGCTGTCAGCCCTCGCCCCCTGGGGCCTGTGTGGTCCGTCTCACTGTGCGCGAATGTGTGACCACGGTCAGTCTGCCCCGCACCCCAACTGGTTCCGGGCTGCCTGTGTGCCTACGTTGGGGGATCTGTCCTGCACAACCCTGCTCACTGCTGGCTCCTCCCCTCTTACCATCGCCGTTGAATGGTTAGATGTAGTCAGACTTTCATATAATTCAATTTTCTGTCCTTGGCTGTGTCTTTGTTCTCCAAACCTTAGTCATATTCAAACTTGGTTGTGGGAGAAGGCACAGTGTTTCCACCTATGCCTCCATCTTGGCGGAAGTCCTGACAACCATATTTTTGAGACACTGGGAGGAGTATCTGTGGGCCTGTTTGTGTATTTTGGAACTGAGGTTATTAATGCAATAAAGACTTATTTTAAAAAAGCTTTTGTATTCTGAGGCATCTGCCTTGAATCCTTAAGAAATTACTTTGTGGCTAAGAAGAAAGGGATCTCAAAATGGAAGACCAGAGAGGTGGAGAAAATGCAGTGTTAGTAAGCACTATTCATAATATGAACATGTCTAAATATTTTGAGTTGTTATATAGTTATAACAATAGCCATGTGAAGTTATATAATGTAAAGCAGCCCTAAATAAATTATAACTTGGCTAAAAATATTTAGAGAGGTTACATAGCTTTCTCCTCTTATTTTATTGAGCGTGTTACATGTTAGGCAATGTCTTAAGTTTTTTTTATATATGTTAAGTTATTTATTCTTCACCACAACATTAAGAATCAGATACTGTCATTACCCGCTATTTAACAGTTTGTCAAACTGAGGCATAAAATGATTAACAAGTTGCTCAAGGTCACATAACTTGGAAGTAGGGGAACCAAGATTCAAATCCAAGCAATCTCTGACTTTATATCTTGTGCGCTTCATCACTCAAAATATTCAAATTCAAATTCAATTTACTTCACATGTTATTTTTTCTATTTGAATTCACAGTAGAGCATCCCCACTATGAAACCCAGAATGTTTTCAGAAGAGCAACTGACTTACTCTTTAATAAATTGTAGATACTACTGAGACAATATTTAAAATGTCATCATTTTTCTGGCTATTCAGAGTTGCTTAAGAAGCCTCAGAAAAAATATACTTCCATGTGATTATTGATATCTCCATTTTATTTGTCCCTTTTTCCTCCTTCCAGAGTTTTCTGCCACATAAACACATTCATATCATAGGTCTCTGCCCATGTAACTTGCATCTAGGCTACTATTATGCAAATGTAATCTTCTGATTTCTAACCTCTGCTCAGAATTCATATTGAAGTCTTTAGGCGAACTAGTCTTAGAAGTCGACTTCGAATTTCTTTGGTCCGAGCCCCATAGATGACTGGGTTGAGCACAGGAGGCACCAGCACATAGAGATTAGCCAGAAAGATGTGCACGTGCTTGGGGACGCGGTGTTGGCCAAAACGGTGGGTGAGGAAGGAGAAGAAGGCAGGAATGTAGAAGACCAGAATGACCCCAAGGTGGGAGCCGCAGGTACTCAGAGCCTTGTGCTGGGCATCATGAGGAGGAAGATGAAAGACAGCATGAAGGATAAAACCATAGGAGTTAGAACTTCAGGCCAAGATTGAGGTGTAGGTAGATATACTGTGCCTTCTCATACAACCAAAAAAAGGACAACAACAATTTAAAGACAAAAAATAACCAGTATGAACAGTAAATTGAACTGTATGGAAGTTGGACAATCAAGGCATTAAAGAAAACACATTCAACCAGATCAGTAGGAGGGGACAAGTCAGGCAGCCAGAGTGGAGAGGACTCCTTGCAATGCTGTAGCAGACAGACCTACAGTCATGAGCAGATAAACTGGGAGAAACAACTGAGGAGCAGAATGGACAGCCCAACCCAGGGCCCCAGGGTGCAGAAATAAAGCCTCAAATCATTGATTGAAAACATTTGTGGGGGTTGAGGCAGAAGCAGGAGAAACCCCAGCCTAACAGGAGAGTATGTTGGAGAGACCCACAGGGTTCTAGAACATACACAAACCCACCCACACGGGAATCAGCACCAGAAGGGCCAAATTTGCTTGTGGGAAGCAGGGGAAATGACTGAAAATGGTAGAAAGCAGAGCAAGCACCATTGTTTGCTCTCAGACCACTTCCCCATATAGAGCGTCACAACACAGCAACCTGGGTTGCCCTGCCCAGGTGAATACCTAAGGCCCCACCCCTCACCAGGTAACAGGCACATCAAAACAAAACAAACATGGCCCAAATGAAGGAAAAATCAAAGCTCTGAAAAAATACAACTAAGCGACAGAGACATAGCTAACTTATCAGATGCACAGTTCAAAACACTGGTAATCAGGATGCTCACAAAATTGGTTGAATTTGGTTGTAAGTTAGATGAAAAAATGGAGACTATATTAAGTGAAATAAAGAAAAATAAACAGAGAATCAATAGTGATGGGAAGGAAACTGGGACTCAAACCAAATGTGTGGAGCAGAAGGAAGAAAGAATGAAGAGACAAGAATTCAAAAAAATGAGGAGAGGCTTAGGAACCTCCGGGACATCTTTAAATATTCCAACATCCAAATTTTAGGGGTACCAGAAGGACAAGAGGAAGAGCAACAAGTGGAAAACTTACTTGAACAAATAATAAAGGAAAACTTCCCCAGTCTGGCAAAGGAAATAGACTCCCAGGAAGTCCAGGAAGCTCAGGGAGTCCTAAAGAAACTGGACTCAAGGAGGAACACACCAAGGCACATCATAATTACATTGGCAAAGATTAAAATTAAGGAGAGAAAATTAGAATTGGCAAGAGAAAAGGAGGCAGTTACCCACAAAAGAATTCCCATCAGACTATCAGCGGATTTCTCAAAAGAGACCTTATAGGCAAGAAGGGGCTGGAAAGAAGTATTCAAAATCATGAAAGACAAGAATCTATATCCAAGATTACTCTATCCAGCAAAGCTTTCATTTTGAATGGAAAGGCAGATAAAGTGCTTCTCATCTAAGGTCAAGTTAAAGGCCCTTATTATATGAAATGTTAAAGAGATTTATATAAGAAAAAGAAGATAAAAAATATGAACAGTAAAATGACAGCAAACTCACAATTATTAACAACCACACCTGAAACAAAAACAAAAGCAAACAACTAGAATAGGAACACAAACACAGAAATGGAGATCACATGGAGCATTAGCAAAAGGGAGTGGGAGAGGGAGACAGGGGGAAAAGGTACAGAGAATAAGTAGCATAGACGGTAGGTAGAAAATAGACAGGGGGAGGGTAAGAATATTATGGGAAATGTGGAAGCCAAACAACTTCTATTTATGACTCATGGACATGAACTAAAGGAGGAGAATGTGGGTGGGAGGGGTTCTTCAGGGTGAAGGGGAATATAGATGGGGAAATGGGACAACTGTAATAGTATAATCATAAAACACATTATTAAAACAACCATAAGAGATAGTAATGAGAATAGAATCCAGACCCATGGCCAGCAGGGCCACAGTCA
>NW_028096049.1:0-1088 GCF_014824575.4 Sturnira hondurensis
CCTTTGTAAATTCTGCTCCTGTGCCCACCCCCTCTGCCCCAGATAACCACTGGTTTACTTCCTGCCACAAAACATTCTGATTTGTTCACATTTTCAAGAGTTATTAAATGGGATCATACAGTATGTACTTTTTTCTTTTTTTGTGATCTGGCTTCTTTGAGCATTATGTTGAGTTCCTGTTGTTATGCATAATAATAGTTCAATCCCTGGTATTGTTGAGAAGTTTTCTGCCGTAGAATTCTACCATGGTTTGTTTATCTACCTATTAATAGATATTTTGTTTTTTTAAGTTTTTGGCTAGTATGGTACACTGAATGCTACACACTTCTTGTATCTTTCTTTATATGGACATATGCTTTCCTATGAATAATACTGAGGTGCGAAATGGCTGAATCATATGGTAGGTTTATGTTTATCTGTTCAAGAAGTTGCCATATTTTTCCAAAGTGATCTCACCATTTTACATTCCATTCCACAGTCTATCAGAGTTCCTCCTCCACTTCCCTACCAGCACTTGGTACAGTCAGTCTTCCTCATTTTAGCTATTCTAATAGGTGTATGTGTTGTGGTTTTAATAAGGACTAACGATACTGAGCATCTTTTCAGGTGTTTGCTTGCCATCTGTGTATCTTTGGTGAAGTGTCTGTTAAGATCTGTTGTCTATTATTAAATTAGATTGTTTTCTTACTGAGTTTTGGACTTTTTTTAAAAAAAGATTTTATTTATTTATCTTTAGAGGGGAAGGGAAGGAGAGAGGGAGAGAAATATCAATGTATGGTTGCCTCTCATGTGTCCCCTGCCGGGAACTGGCCTGCAACCCAGGCATGTGCCCTGACTAGGAATCGAACCTCGATCATCTGGTTTGCAGGCCCTCGCTCAATCCACTGAGCTACACCAGCCAGGGCAAGTTTTGGACATTCTTTATGTAACCTGGATACAGTCATTGTCATATATATGTCTTGTATTTTTTTCTAATCTGTAGCTTGTCTTTTTCTGTAAATACACTGTATTTTTTTAGGGAAGTTTTAGATTTACGGAAGTACTGAGTGCACAGTACAGAGAGAGCCTGTATAGTACATGTGCAGTTT
>NW_028096050.1:0-676 GCF_014824575.4 Sturnira hondurensis
GACCTGAAAGTAGTTAGTGAGGGTTTGGATGTTACAGTTTGATCCGATTCATTTTACAGAACCAGATTGTGGGGACCAAGAAGTAAAAAGCTTGCTCAAAAAAACACACAATCACAAGGAAAACTGGGCTTCTACAAAAAGCTGTGTTGATTTCTCTGTAACTTGCTGTTTACTGCAAGATTAACCCCTCTTTCCCTTGACCTAAATTTTTATCAATCAGCACAACTAAGAGGCCCTTTATAATCCTAATTTCCTCTTAAACATTCTTATGATGATATTTCACTAGCAAACACATTCCAAAAAAAAGTCACTTCCACCAAAACTTAATTGCAGAACTTAAAACTGACTACTCACTCTTATTCACAAACGAGGGCCTCATTGTTCTTTGTGACCCTAGGTCTTTCTCCCCTTCTCCTTGACTCAGCAGCTAAACTCAGCCTCCTCTCTCTGACCTTCCCCTTTCCAATGCTAGAGCACAGCAGGCATTTCTAGGTCAGCAAAGGAAATTATTACTACTGCCTTCCAGAACAGTACTTTCTGTGTATTCAAAGGACTGAACAAGGACAAGGAGTCAGTAATTCAGCGTACTAGGCGCCCCCACCCCGTTCTCACCCTGACTAGGGCATGGCATTAACTGCCTCTTGTCTCTGTTCTAAGGGCGGAGGGGGGGGGGGGG